>NW_024744348.1:0-12050 GCF_018991925.1 Homarus americanus | reverse complement strand
AACTTAGAATATATAATAAAGCCGTTAGGTTAATTTAGGCTAAATATGGTTGATCCATATTTTGTTTTGACAGAAATTCCCGGCAAAATAACGTATCTATATTGAGAACCACCGCCATGTTGGTTCCACGTTAACAAGACACGGATACACTACAGAATAACCCGCGTTCGTTTAACCTCAACTACTACAGTTTACTTTATAATCTTATTTCACAATCTTCACTACATCTCGCTTCACAATCTTCACTGCATCTCACTTCACAATCTTCAGCCAGGTGAGGTTTATGGATCGGGCTTTTTGTGCGAGAGATAGGAAACGTAGGACTAGGGTATGTTTTCCTGGGGTTGGGATAGGGCATGTAGCCGAGAGGTTAGACAGAGTTTTGTCAGGGGAGGGTACCAATCCAGTAGTGTGTCTTAGTGTGGGGGGAAACGACATAGGTAAGGTTAGGAGTGAGGAACTTTTCAAGAGGTATAGGGAGGCGCTGGGGAAGATTAGAGATAGGGGAGGGGTCCTGATAGTATGTGGTGTCTTGCCTAGAAGAGGGGTTGGTCGTGAATGGCTGTCCAGGGCAATTGCTATTAATTGCCGACTGGAAAAACATTGTGCAAACAATGGTTGGGCATTCATTGATGACGGGCAACGATTTTATGGCAACGACTACCTGTACTGTCGCGACGGAGTACACTTGTCTCGTGAGGGGGTAAAGACGTTGTCTGCATCCCTGGAGCGTGAAATTGTCACTCCGAAGGGGGGGTTTTCGCCAGTAGAGAGGGGTCGGGGAAAATGGGAGTCAAAAAACAAGCAGGTCCTGGGAAGTAGTGAAACAGAAGTAGATAATGCTGAAAATATAGTTAGTCATAATAACAAACATCAAAGTAATAAATGTAAAACAGATAGAAACGGAAGAAATATATTGAGTGTTTATTATACTAATAGTAGAAGCCTGTGTAACAAAATGGACCAGCTCAGGGCCATTATTAGTAAAGAGAACATAGATATAATTGCAATAACGGAAACATGGATAAATTCAAACAGCAAGCATTTTTTAGCAAAATTTCATATTCCAGGATATAACCTATTTAAATTTGACAGAGTAGGAAGGAGAGGTGGCGGTGTAGCAGTGTATATCAGGGTGTTATTAAAAGGCTGCAATAAATCAAACATTAAAACAAATAGCGACAATGAAAGTATTTGGGTAGAGATTGGTGAGGGCAGTGAATCCGTAGTCATTGGTGTTATATATAGACCACCTAATTTGAGTAGGAACGTTGGTAAATTGCTATGGGAGGAAATAAAGAAGGCATCTGATAGAAACAATGTATGTATTCTAGGCGATTTCAACTTTTCAGGCATAGATTGGAAAAATCAACTTAGCGATAATGAATCTGAAGATTTTATAGAAGTAGTACAGGATAGTTTTATATATAAATTTATAAACTTACCCACTAGAGGAAATAATATCCTCGATTTAGTTCTCAGTAATAATGAAAATCTAGTAAAAGATGTTGGGATTGGAGACGAACTAGGAAACAGTGATCATAAAGCCATATATTTTAACATAATATGGGATGGCAGGAAGAAGGAAAATTTGGCCTTGATCCCGGATTTTAGGAATGCTAATTACGGTAGCATAAGGAGAGACCTAAGGGATGACCCTATGGTCAAAAGATTAATCCCCCCCACACCTCCGGAAACTGTCAACTTAGGACGGGATAACCCCGAATTTAATTTAGCAGCTACTTATGAACAATTTATTGCGACAATCAATAATGCCCAAAATAAACACATCCCTAAAAGAAAATTCAGATCGATACGGAACCAACCAAAATGGATGAATAATAGACTCTTAGATCTTCTAGGAAAAAGAAAGGAGTATATAGAAAAGTTAAGAAAGGCGAAAATCACTTACTTGGTTACTATCAGAACCTAACAAGACAGGTATAAACAGAAATTAGGAAAGCAAAGAGAAATTATGAAATCAAGGTAGCAAACGAATCGAAATATACCCCCAAAGCTTTTTATCAACTGTATAAATCAAAGGTTAGAGATACAATAGGTCCCCTTAAAACTACGACAGGAGAAATGACTGATGATGAGTTAGAAATGTGTAGTACGTTAAATAGTCATTTTCGCTCCGTATTCACAAATGAAAACCTAGCACAGTTTCCAGAAGTTCATAAGGTATATAACACAGTATAGAAAATATGTTGATGAATATCAATATTACTAGTAACGAGGTGCTTAAAGTATTAACACAAACTGAAGCTCCTCATAAACGCCTGGTCCAGACGAGGTATATGCTAGAATATCATTAAAAGAATGTAGAGATGAGTTGAGTAATCCATTAGCAGTTTTATTTAATAAGTCATTAGAATCGGGCCTAGTGCCAGAAGCTTGGAAACTTGCAAATGTAGTTCCGATTTTCAAAAAAAGGTGATAAATCAATTGCATCAAATTACCATCCCATTAGTCTCACGTCAATCATAGGCAAGTTGCTAGAGTCAATTATTGCTACGAAAATCAGAAGCCACCTTGAAACATTCAACTTAATTCATTCTTTTCAGCACGGGTTCACCCAGGGACGTTCTTGTCTCTGGCTACAAATTTGCTTAGCTTTTTCTCAGAAGTATTTGAAGCGTAGATAATGATAAGTCATATGATATAATTTATTTAGATTTCAGTAAAGCATCTGATAGAGTCCTCATGAGAGATTGATAAGGAAAGGTAGAAGCACATGGAATAGGTGGATCAGTATTAAAATGGATTAGGTCATGGTTAACTGGTAGGAAACAAAGAGTCAGTATAAATGGATTAAAAGTCAGACTGGGGTGCGGCCAAAGCGGAGTTCCCTCAGGGATCTGTATTAGGTCTTCTGCTGTTTGTTATATTCATTAATGATCTTGATTTAGGCATAACTAGTAGGATTAGTAAATTTGCAGATGATACCAAAATGGGGAGAGTGATAAATTCAGACAGTGACTTTGAACACCTTCAAAGAGATCTAGATACCTTACATGAAGTGGTCAGTAGACTGGCAAATGAATTTTAATAGTAATAAATGCAAGGTACTACAGATAGGGAAGACGAATACAAACGTTAAGTATAAACTAGGTAACACGGAAATAGAAAACTCAGTTTGTGAAAAAAATCAAGGTGTATTTGTTAGCAACGACTTGAAACCTAGAAAACAATGTATTAGCGTTCGCAACAAGGCAAACAGGATTCTTGGGTTCATATCTAGGTCTGTGAGTAACAGAACTGCTGACGTTATCTTGAAACTTTACCTAGCATTAGTGAGGCCACACATGGATTATGCGGTTCAGTTCTGGTGTCCTTATTATAGAATGGACATAGATTCTTTGGAGAGAGTACAAAGAAGAATGACAAAAATGATCCATAATATTAGAAACCTTCCATATGAAGAAAGACTGAAAAGCTTAGGCTTACATTCATTAGAGAGGCGTAGAGTTAGGGGAGATATGATAGAGGTGTACAAGTGGGTAAGTGGGATTAACAAGGGTAAAATGGAAGATGTTCTGAAGCTCAGTAATAACAAAATAACTAAAACAAATGGCTTTAAATTAGATAAATTCCGATTCAGAAAGGATATAGGCAAGCACTGGTTTGGAAATAGAGTTGTGGATATGTGGAATAGGCTACCGAGTGCTATAGTAGGATCAGGGACGCTAGGGAGCTTCAAGACGAAGTTGGATAGGCACATGGAAGTGCTGGGATGGGTGTGAAAGGGATCTGCCCTGTATGGGCCAGTCGGCCTCCTGCAGTATCCCACTTTCTTATGTTCTTATGTTCTTATGTTCACCTCACAATCTTTACTACATCTCACCTCACAATCTTCACTACATTTCACTTCACAATCTTCACTACATCTCACTTCACAATCTTCACTACATCTCACTTCACAATCTTCACTACATCTCACTCTCACAATCTTCACCACATCCTACACTACAATAATCTCCACTACATCTCACTCTCACAACCCTCTCAATTACATCCCCACTCTCACAATCTCACTCATATCCTCACTCTCACATCTCACTACATCCCACCCCACAATCTCTCACCATATCCCACTCCACACCCCACCACATCCTCACTCACAATCTCCCCAAATCCCCACTCACAATCTCTCTACCACATCCACTCACAACCTCACTCACATCCCACTTCCACAACTTCTCACCACATCCCACTCACAACTCACCTACATCCTCACCTCTCACAATCTCACCCTACATCTCACTTCACAATCTTCACTACATCTCACTCTCACAATTCCTTCACTTACATCTCACTTCACAATCTTCACTACATCTCACTTCACAATCTTCACTACATCCCACTTCACAATCTTCACTACTTCTCACTTCACAATCTTCACTACATCTCACTTCACAATCTTCACTACCTCTCACTTCACAATCTTCACTACATCTCACTTCACAATCTTCACTACATCTCACTTCACAATCTTCATTACATCTCACTTCACAATCTTCACTACATCTCACTTCACAATCTTCACAATATCCCACTTCACAATCTTCACTACATCTCACTTCACAATCTTCACTACATCCCACTTCACAAACTTCACTACATCTCACTTCACAATCTTCACTACATCTCACTTCACAATCTTCAATACATCTCACTTCACAATCTTCATTACATCTCACTTCACAATCTTTCACTACATCTCACTTCACAATCTTCACCATATCTCACTTCACAATCTTTACTACATCTCACTTCACAATCTTCACTACATCTCACTTCACAATCTTCACTACATCTCACTTCACAATCTTCACTACATCTCACTTCACAATCTTCACTACATCTCACCTCACAATCTTCACTACCTCTCACTTCACAATCTTCACTACATCTCACTACACAATCTTCACTACATCTCACTTCACAACCTTCACTACATCTCACTTCACAATCTTCACTACATCTCACTTCACATCTTCACTACATCTCACTTCACAATCTTCACCATATCTCACTTTACAATCTTCACCACATCTCACTTCACAATCTTCACCAAATCTCACTTCACAATCTTCACCACATCTCACTTCACAATCTTTACCACATCTCACTTCACAATCTTCACTACATCTCACTTCACAATCTTCACTACATCTCACTTCACAATCTTCACTACATCTCACTTCACAATCTTCACTACATCTCACTTCACAATCTTCACTACATCTCACTTCACAATCTTCATACATCTCACTTCACAACACTTCACTTACATCCAATCTTCACAATCTTCACTACATCTCACTGCACAATCTTCACTACATCTCACTTCACAATCTTCACTACATCTCACTTCACAATCTTCACTACATCTCTTCACAATCTTCATTACATCTCACTTCACAATCTTCACTACATCTCACTTCACAATCTTCACTAACACCATCCTTCATCACTACATATAACATCCATCATCACTACTTATAACACCATCCATCATCATCACTACATATAATACTATCCATCATCACTACATATAACACGATCCATCATCACTACATATAACACCATCCACCATCATACATATAGAACCATCCATCACGACATATAACACCATCCGACATCATTACATATAACACCAACCATCATCACTACATATAACATCATCCATCATCACTACATATAACTCCATCCATCATCACTACATATAACACCATCCATCATCACTACATATAAAACCAACCTATCATCACTACATATAACATCATCCATCATCACTACATATAACACCATCCATCATCACTACATATAGAACCATCCTATCATCACTACATATAATATCATCCATCATCACTACATATAACACCATCCAACATCACTACATATAACACCACCCATCATCACTACATATAACATCATCCATCATCACTACATATAACTCTATCCATCATCACTACATATAACACCATCCAGCATCACTACATATAACACCAACCATCATCACTACATATAACATCATGCATCATCAATATATATATATAACACCATCCATCATCACTACATATATTACCCTCTTATCATCACTACATATAACACCATCCATCATTACTACAATATAACGCCATCCTTCATCACTACATATAACACCATCCATCATCACTACATATTATAACACCATCCATCATCTTTACAAACACCATCCCTCTTTACTATAGTGATAAACAGAGCTTTATTTTGTTGTCAATTTCTTTAAATTCCAACCTTATTAAACCGTAATTCTTTCTGTATGGTCAAATTTTGATTTGACCTCAGTGAGAGAGCTGTTAGTGTCAGTACATCACAATGGTGTTCCGACGCACTGTATCGAAGGTGACTAAGGTGGAGGTGAAGCCTTGCCAGATGAAGGAGAAGGGCCCCCGATCTAACAAACTGCAGACCACAAAACACACTAAGACCCAAAACAACAAGACCCAAAACAACAAGAAGAAGAAGGAAACTACCACTTTCTGCCGTGTACAAAAGGACCAGTACCTGCCATGGGGAGACTACATCTTCACCGGGAAAAAGACACAAAAGAAGCGCTGAACCTACGCTTCTGATATTTAAAAATACTGTAATAAAAAACATATTAATTGATTTTGTTTGTATTATTTATGCTTTTTTTTATTTTCATCTGTAAACGTGCTGTTTTGGGAATATATTTTGAGTTACATAATATTTAGGTACAGCAGTTTATTTCACTGTATCTACTTGTTTACCAAGTAACTGGACTTACAGTCTCCGATCGGGATTCTCAAAACAAATATTTGGCATCGAACTCCGTAAGTGAGCTCGTAATCTAGCCTGTAACTTACAGGACCTCAACACGATCAACCTGGATATAGTAGTCGCTATTTCCGGATTGCATGAAAAAAAATTAATAATATATGTTTTAATAATGCTTGTTAGACTTGTTTTATCATAGAATAATGAAGAAAATGTTTTGTACATCAACATACTAAAATACAATATTAGTTTTTTTTTACGACAAGAAGAGGCTTGGCTGTTCTATTTCTCGCTTTATGGAAGAGATGCAGCTTTTGTCTTCTTACAACTTTTCAAGTAATTTGTACCAAAATAGAAGATTTTTATTGTCCACATTTAGGGTATATTTTTTTTTATGACTGAATAAACTTGCAGATAGACCTTATTAATGTGGTATAGCTGTAAATATCCTTCAGTAATGAAATCCAAATATGAGGTCAAGTGAACATTTTTGCTTAGACTCCGCCTTTGTTAGGACCAAGTTATAACAAGTTATTCTGCCAAGTATCCAATAAGTACCCATGACTCAGAGTTAAATAATACCTAACCTAATCTAAGTTCATCAAACTTAATAAAAAAAGTGGGGCAAAAAATAAGTGGTAAAGAAATTTTTTTCTCAGAAAAAGAATTATATTCAGAGGTTTTTTATCCGATACCTTCAGTCGTGATTATTTTGATGCAAATTAGTAAAATGTATTTAACCCTAACACTACCTCACCTTACCTAATCTTACCTTACCTTATCTAACCTAACCTAATGTTACCTAACCTAACCAAGCCGCAACGCTCATGACACAATTGAGTTCTCTAGAAAGTTTTAATTTCATTTTCTTTTTTTAAAAATACATTTGCAGAGACAACAAACTTTTGATAATTATTTCTCCAACATATCTATAAATCTGTTGATGATATATAAATTTAGGATAGGTTAGGTTTGGTGTGATTAGGATAGGTTAGGCTAGTTTAGGATAGTCTAAGTTAGCTTAGGAAAGGCTAAGTTAGGTTACGATGTTATAATCCTGGCAGCCGGGTATCGATCACGAAAATAACACTTTGGTAGTTATAACATTTGATAAAGTTTATTATTACTGTAACATGAAACAAATCACTATAGCTGTACTTATCAATCCAGTATTAAATCTGTATTATCTTTGACCATCGCTCATTGGCCAGCTTATCTCTGCACTGTTCTCTGATATAATAAAGTATTGGTGAATGGGAATATTAATCATTTGTGAGTCACTTACTATAAAGGAAACTGTAACGGATTCTATGGACAGTTGGGAATATTTTCACGGAATAAGTCGGAGTAACTCCCCTCTTGCCCAAAAGCGATCCAAGGAGTTAATTCACAGAGCGAAAATCTAGACGAGTCTTCCTTGTTTGTTTTAGGTCATAACAACGAAAAGTTTAATAATGTTTATTACAATGATTCAGGTTTTACTGTAATTCTTCTTTTTTATATTTTTAGTATTTTGTAGATTTTTTTCACCCAGTTCATTTCTTGTTTAGATTCATTATTGCAATTATTTTTATTACAGAGTTGAATTAAAAGTTTATATCTAAGTATTTTACAGCTTCACAAATACTTTTATAAAATGTTGATACACACAGTGGACAGTTTTAGTTCTTTCTTGTAATACCTCAGTATTACTCTGTTAAATTCTTACCATTTACACCTGACCATTTATTTATTTATTTTACAAATTGTTTAAAGAGAGAACATCACCAGCAGGATACAGATGATGAAGTAAATAGAAGTTTGTAACCTAACCCTACCCCCCACTGCTACCCCTCCCTCTTGTCCCACATTCTTACTCGTCACTCCTACCCCTTACACCTACTCCTTACTCCCACCCCTTAATCCCACCCCTTATTCCCACCCCTTATTCCCACCCCTCAGTTCCCAACCCTCCCCAACCCCCACTCTAACCCCACCCCACCCCACTTCCCCAATTCCCCACTTCCACCCCACTCCCCACCACCCCACTCCCCACCACTCTGCACTACACCCCCTCACTCCAACCCTTGCCTTCCACCCCCACTCCAACTCCACTCCAACCCCTGTCCCCACCCCACTCCCACCCTCACTGCCACCCCCTCACTGCCACCCTCACTCCCAACCCCTTATCCTACCCCTTACTCCCACCCTTAATCCCACCCCTTAACCCCACCCTTACTTCCACGCCTTACTCCCACCCTTACTCCCACCCCCTTACTCCCCACCCCACTCCCTACCCCCACTGCACCCCCACTCCCCAACTCCCCACTCCCCAATCTCATCTCCATGGCTTAATTCCACCCCATCCCACCCCACTCCACCCCACCCCAACCCCCACTCCCCACCCCCACTCCCAACTCCCCACTGGCCAACTCTAAACCCCAACTCCCCATCTCCACGCCCATCCCACGCCCCACCCCAACCCCACTCCCAACCACTAATCTCAACCTCATCCCCACCCCCCCCCCCTTACTCCTACCCCTACTCCTACCCCTGCCCCACCCCTTACTCCCAATCTCTTACTCCCCACCTCTCTACTCCCACCCCCTTTTACTCCCACCCTTACTCCCACCCCTTACTCCCACGCCTTACTCCCACGCCTTACTCCCACCCCTTACTCCCACCCCTTACTCCCACCCCTTACTCCCACCCCTTACTCCCACGCCCTACTCCCACGCCTTACTCCCACGCCTTACTCCCACCCCTTACTCCCACCCATTACTCCCATCCCTTACTCCCACCCCTTACTCCCACCCCTTACTCCTACCCCTTACTCCCACCCCTTACTCCCACCCTTACTCCCACGCCTTACTCCCACCCCTTACTCCCACCCCTTACTCCCACCCCTTACTCCCACGCCTTACTCCCACCCTTCACTCCTACCCTTCGCTTCTACCCCCACTGTTACCCCCCACTACGCTGGTAATTGAAGACATCATACATTTGTTCACTTAGACACCACTTATTATTCAGGACCTAATGGCTATAATATCAGAGTCATTATTCTTAACTCAACTTTATATATATATCAATTGTCAAAAACCTTCACCACAAGAAAGAAAATTACAGTCGGGTATGGCAGAAAATGTAATAAACGAACATGGAGTAAGACATCAAGCTCCATATTGTAAACAAGATCATCGTCATTGTTTATTTATTGCGAGGAAAAATATTGTTCGCAATATAATTATAAAAACCTTCTGTAATTCATTCTCTTCATTACACTAAAAGGTAATGAAGTATATAAAGAAAATAGTTTATAAATTAATAAAATAAAAATACGTATAAAAAAGTAAAATAACATCTATTGATGGAATAGAAAAGAATTATATCGTAAGTGGGTAAAAGATTTCTTGGGTAGGTTTTAGAATACAATAACTGTTTTCTGCATTACACCGATGGTTCCAAGTCAGAAATTATCCTTAAGTTTTGTGAATCAGTATTTACAGTTTTTCTTAAAGGGTGACTTAAGTTACGGTCACACGATCCCTTTGATGAGCAATTAATTTGGAGCAAGAAATTACGAGTACTTTCTTCCAAATGTGGTCACACGAGTGGCTCTTGGTTCAGTTACTACAGCAAGAAAAAAAAGTTAACGCCGCTGTGCGAGTAGAAGGGAGACGGAACATCACAACAACAATGCAGACGACGCAGCAGCTATCCTTGGTATTATTGTTATTATTAAAAAGAAATGAGAGAAAGCGAAGAAAAACTATTGGGGACTCGTAAGTGGCTGGCGAGGAGGAGGAACGAGTGTTTAATATAGACTGGTTCAACTATCGCAGTTACAGTAGGGAGGGTTGTTAGTGTGTGGAGAATGACCGGCTGTATGGGCTTGTGTTTTGTAAACAAACACGCCAAAACACCACCCAAATAATAAACTCAGTGTGTCGTAAAAAACTGTTTGTGCATTTTATACATAATGTTATTGATCTATGTTATATATAGCCAAGGTAAATACTCGATAAATAAGCTTCGTGTCATTAAATATGGTATTTACCGGGTTTTGAACCGATAATCTTGCTCGAAATAGTCAAGAAATTGACTATCACGATTGTCAATAAAAATGCTTCAAAAACTTGCTCGAATTTCTCGAAAATTGCTCGAAATAACTTTCCGGCAAGAAATTGCTAAAAAAAAAATGCGCCCATGTGACCAGTGCTTTAAGAATTGTATGATATCCTCATGGCAATGGAAACACACACACACTCACCCCATACACAGTCACACACTCACCATGCACAATCACACACACCCATACACACACCGTACATGCACAAACCATACACACACATACACACACACACACACACACCATACATACACACACCATAAACATACACACACCATACACACATACACACACACACACACACACACCATGCACACACCATACAAACAAACAAACACACACCATATACACACACACACACACACACAATGCACACACACACACCATGCACACTCACACACACACACACACCATGCACACTCACACCATGCACACACACACACACTAATTGTTTTAATTTAGTTCTTGGAACTCTTAAGTGGCAGCGCTTGATGTAAACACTTCTTGGCATTTTCTGTTTATCTAGTAGCAGGTATACACACAGATGTAATATGAGAAAATAAATTATGAATTCTGTCCAGGGAAGTGTTGTGAATATGACCTTGAGATAACACTTGTGTTAAGTGTGAATTTCCCTGTCTAGTGATATGTCCAACTACTACTCTGGGCCGCGAGACAGTGGTAGTGATTACAGATTGCCCACGAGGGGGCTAGTTTATTGGGCACCCCCTTACATCCTGTGTAAGGTGAAGCGCAGAAGCGTTTACAGTGCCCAACTGGGAAGCATGCGGAGTTCATGCTTGCCTTTATGACTCATGCATTAAGGGCGTAAAAGGCCTGAAGGGTCATGGGTTTTGTCAGCAAGTTACATAAAGTGACAATGATGAGTGTGTGGGGGGAAAATTCCCGGTACAATTTATCTGTTTATGGCAAAGTGTGGCAGGTCCCTATTAATGTGAGCGGTGTTTACTGAATCAGTTGACCCTGGCTCGACCTTTTGAGAGACGCAAGCCAAGTGATCTAAGAGTCGTGAATAACATGGTGAATTACTTGGTGTTATTCATTTGGGTGATTATTTGTATAAATCAAAGGTGCTGTCACACACACACACACACACACACACACACACACACCACACGTGGCACACCAC
>NW_024744347.1:0-17779 GCF_018991925.1 Homarus americanus | reverse complement strand
AGATAACATCACCCATCATGTACAAGATGTATGACCCAAGAGTATTGTCCCACACAAGATAACATCACCAATCATGTACAAGATGTATGACCCAAGAGTATTGTCCCACACAAGATAACATCACCAGTCATGTACAAGATGTATGACCCGAGACTATTGTCCCACACAAGATAACATCACCAATCATGTACACGATGTATGACCCAAGACTATTGTCCCACACAAGATAACATCACCAGTCATGTACAAGATGTATGAACCAAGAGTATTGTCCCACACAAGATAACATCACCCATCATGTACAAGATGTATGACCCGAGAGTATTGTCCCACACAAGATAACATCACCAGTCATGTACAAGATGTATGACCCAAGACTATTGTCCCACACAAGATAACATCACCAGCCATGTACAAGATGTATGACCCGAGAGTATTGTCCCACACAAGATAACATCACCCATCATGTACAAGATGTATGACCCAAGACTATTATCCCACACAAGATAACATCACCAATCATGTACAAGTTGTATGACCCGAGAGTATTGTCCCACACAAGATAACATCACCAATCATGTACAAGATGTATGACCCGAGAGTATTGTCCCACACAAGATAACATCACCAATCATGTACAAGATGTATGACCCAAGAGTATTGTCCCACACAAGATAACATCACCAATCATGTACAAGATGTATGACCCGAGAGTATTGTCCCACACAAGATAACATCACCAGTCATGTACAAGTTGTATGACCCAAGACTATTGTCCCACACAAGATAACATCACCAGTCATGTACAAGATGTATGACCCAAGACTATTGTCCCACACAAGATAACACCACCAGTCATGTACAAGATGTATGACCCAAGACTATTGTCCCACACAAGATAACATCACCAGTCGCCTTGCAAGATGTATGACCCAGACTATTGTCCCCACAGAATAACATCACCCATCATCACTTAGAAGATGTATGACCCCAAGACTATTGTCCACACACAAGATAACATCACCAGTCATGTGCAAGATGTATGACCCAAGAGTATTACACACAAGATAACATCACCAGTCATGTACCAAGTCTTATGTTAAGTATTGTCCCACACAAGATAACATCACCAATCATGTACAAGATGTATGACCCAAGAGTATTGTCCCACACAAGATAACATCACCAGTCATGTACAAGATGTATGACCCGAGACTATTGTCCCACACAAGATAACATCTCCAATCATGTACACGATGTATGACCCAAGACTATTGTCCCACACAAGATAACATCACCAGTCATGTACAAGATGTATGACCCAAGACTATTGTCCCACACAAGATAACATCACCAATCATGTACACGATGTATGACCCAAGACTATTGTCCCACACAAGATAACATCACCAATCATGTACAAGATGTATGACCCGAGAGTATTGTCCCACACAAGATAACATCACCCATCATGTACAAGATGTATGACCTAAGACTATTGTCCCACACAAGATAACATCACCAGTCATGTACAAGATGTATGACCCAAGACTATTGTCCCACACAAGATAACATCACCAGCCATGTACAAGATGTATGACCCAAGACTATTGTCCCACACAAGATAACATCACCAGTCATGTACAACATGTATGACCCAAGACTATTGTCCCATACAAGATAACATCACCAGTCATGTACAAGATGTATGACACAAGACTATTGTCCCACATAAGATAACATCACCCATCATGTACAAGATGTATGACCCAAGACTATTGTCCCACACAAGATAACATCACCAGTCATGTACAAGATGTATGACCCAAGCAAGACTATTGTCCCACACAAGATAACATCACCCATCATGTACAAGATGTACGACCCAAGACTATTGTCCCACACAAGATAACATCACCCATCATGTACAAGATGTATGACCCAAGAGTATTGTCCCACACAAGATAACATCACCCACCATGTACAAGATGTATGACCCAAGACTATTGTCCCACACAAGATAACATCACCAGTCATGTACAACATGTATGACCCAAGACTATTGTCCCACACAAGATAACATCATCACCCATCATGTGCAAGATGTATGACCCAAGACTATTGTCCCACACAAGATAACATCACCCATCATGTACAAGATGTATGACCCAAGACTATTGTCCCACACAAGATAACATCACCAGTCATGTGCAAGATGTATGACCCAAGAGTATTGTCCCACACAAGATAACATCACCAGTCATGTACAAGATGTATGACCCAAGTCTATTGTCCCACACAAGATAACATCACCAATCATGTACAAGATGTAAGACCCAAGACTATTGTCCCACACAAGATAACATCACCAGTCATGTACAAGATGTATGACACAAGACTATTGTCCCACACAAGATAACATCACCAGTCATGTACAAGATGTATGACACAAGACTATTGTCCCACACAAGATAACATCACCCATCATGTACAAGATGCATGACCCAAATCTATTGTTCCACACAAGATAACATCACCAGTCATGTACAAGATGTATGACCCAAGACTATTGTCCCACACAAGATAACATCACCAGTCATGTACAAGATGTATGACCCAAGACTATTGTCCCACACAAGATAACATCACCAGTCATGTACAAGATGTATGACCCAAGACTATTGTCCCACACAAGATAACATCACCAGTCATGTACAAGATGTATGACCCAAGACTATTGTCCCACACAAGATAACATCACCCATCATGTACAAGATGTATGACCCAAGACTATTGTCCCACACAAGATAACATCACCAGTCATGTACAAGATGTATGACCCAAGACTATTGTCCCACACAAGATAACATCACCAGTCATGTACAAGATGTATGACCGAAGACTATTGTCCCACACAAGATAACATCACTAGTCATGTACAAGATGTATGACACAAGACTATTGTCCCACATAAGATAACATCACCCATCATGTACAAGATGCATGACCCAAATCTATTGTTCCACACAAGATAACATCACCAGTCATGTACAAGATGTATGACCCAAGAGTATTGTCCCACACAAGATAACATCACCAGTCATGTACAAGATGTATGACCCAAGACTATTGTCCCACACAAGATAACATCACCAGTCATGTACAAGATGTATGACCCAAGACTATTGTCCCACACAAGATAACATCACCAGTCATGTACAAGATGTATGACCCAAGACTATTGTCCCACACAAGATAACATCACCAGTCATGTACAAGATGTATGACCCAAGAGTATTGTCCCACACAAGATAACATCACCCATCATGTACAAGATGTATGACCCAAGACTATTGTCCCACACAAGATAACATGACCAGTCATGTACAAGATGTATGACCCAAAACTATTGTCCCACACAAGATAACATGACCAGTCATGTACAAGATGTATGACCCAAGACTATTGTCCCACACAAGATAACATCACCAGTCATGTACAAGATGTATGACCCAAGACTATTGTCCCACACAAGATAACATGACCAGTCATGTACAAGATGTATGACCGAAGAGTATTGTCCCACACAAGATAACACCACCAGTCATGTACAAGATTCATGAACTACAATGTTCCCTGATAAAATTGGAGTTAGCAAACATAAGGTCTGTATAGTGCTAAACTGGATTCATGTGGCATATTGATTCAATTTCCTGTTCTAAACTGGAGTCAGCGAGCATAATTCTGCAGTTTTCCATCTATTGCCCTAGTTTCAAGTTCGAACTGGAGTCAAGCAAGCACAATAATTCAATTTAAAATGGATTCAGTGTAGTGCTATAAGAAAATAAAAATGCCACTGGTGTGACCATCAGCCACAAGCAAAATATTGAAGTGGATCAACAACTGGATCTGAGGCAAGCAACACAGTGTAGTTATAAACAGACTATGTTCAGAGTGGGAAAAGGTTCTAAGTGGAATATCCAGAAATATGTATCTATGGTGGGTTTCAACTCACCCAATATTGATGAAAATATATCCAGCCACACTATCATGTTTACGGTCGACACGAAGATACATGGGAAAATAGCAAGTTTAGATGATACTGTATTGCAATAATGTAAGATGATGTGCGTGTGCTTTGCATATGGGTAAAAGACTAGCATTTGCTTTTCACCATTACAAAATGTAAGACACTGCACATGGAATACAATGACCTTAATCAGAACTATTCCTTAATGACACTATCTTGTATACTTTTGATGAAGAAAAATATTTAGGTGTCTGATAGTCCAATCACCGAAGGCAGCGCAACGAGTAGGTGCAGCAGCGAAAAAGGCCAACCGAAATTTAGAAATTATAGGATTTGCCTTCAAATACAAATATCCGCTCCCATCTGGATTACTTTATACAGGCATTGAGACCTTACCGTAAGAAAGACACAACATCCATAGGAAAGGTGCAACACAAAGCGACTAAAATGATTCTTGATTAAAAGTACTAACAACTCTTCAGGCAAGGCAGATCTCATAGAGACATTAACAATTTTGTAAGAGGTGGAAAAGGTGAACCGGGTCAATTTTTCGCAATGTTACGCACTGCCAATGCCAGAGGACACACCTTCATGCTCGCCTAAGTGTCATGCAGGATGAATACTGTACAAGGAAATACTTCTTCACACAGGTGGTGACAGCCCTATAGAACAGTCTACCAGCTGAAGCTGTGGGAACGAAACCAGTAGTGCACTGCAAAATAGCCCCGGAGAAGACTAATAACAACAATGAAAGGATCCTACTGGCTTCCTCCCCTCACCATGGGGTGCCCATAAAGTAAATCAATTAAGAATCAGTCACTGCTCCCTAATGTTACAACAATCGTAGGATCACCTGAAGATGAGACACCTTTAGCTCATTTCCCACGGAGATTAAACACCCTAAGGCTAATCTAACCTAGCCCCCAAGGTAGCATTTGGCATTAGTGTATTTAATCATCAGGTAAAATAAGTTGGGGTGTCTAATCTTCCTTAGTTTTACGTTAAATGATACACATTATTTACGTCACATGATTCAAATTGTCTCCCTATCACATGGTCGACTATGTTTACATCAGTTACGTGGTTTACATATTTATATTAGTCAAACAAACCACATTTTTCACAGCCCGCGCGTATTTAACATTCTTCACAAGTTCTGTGGAAATTCGAGTCTTATTTCCAATGATGACAACAGGCAAATTTCCTTCTCGGCCGCGGGTGGTGTACGGACTATGTTTCACTCGGGAGGAGATCTCTTGTTTTTGTTGCCGTTATTTAAACTATTTTAATTTAAATACGAACGAATGCCACTCCTTCCTATCTGTAGAATTTCTACTTTTAACCAATCAAATTATGTTTTAGCTAAATAACATCACAACTTTACATAAACACACCTTGTGGCAACGTTTACGTACGAGAGTGAGAGAAGAAATTTATCAACTATTTTATATGATTAAATTCTAACAACAGAGATAATTGGCGTCCATTATTCGTACTGAAACAATATACAAAACTGCTTTAGTGAAGTTTGTGCTAATGTTCAGAGTCAAGTTTTACTTCACTGATGAAAATTTGGCCACATTCATGTAAGGAGGGTCATATGCGCTCTCAGTGGGAATACTATTGTCATCTGTGGGTTAGGTGTGGTGTTGAGGCACTTACGGACTTGGCACAGAAAAAAAGCTGTCAAAACAATTAACAGTAATTATTTTACAAGAAAATTTCCAGTATTGCACAGTCGCAGCTTCGTCTCGTTTTCCTATTCTACAGATTTTTCTAAGTGTTACGACGAGTTACACTCAATAGTGCCACTAACACGCACCCTCAGTCGGCCTACAAGAACATGTGGGTGGGAGGGCCCATGAGTATTTTCTTGAACTTCCACTCTGCAGAACTTCGGTGAACTAGAACTCCAGACTGAGTGATGCTTCGAAAAATATATTTGACAAACACAATTGTATTTTGATATAAAACAACAAATCAATAAATGAGAAAGAAATTATATGGAAATGTAGAAACAACCAGATACCAGGGAGAGTGGACAAATAGACGCAGTAGGGTTACACAGAGTGGATAGTCATATTCAGGCATAACACTACACACACACACACACACACACACACACACACACACACACACACAAACACACAAAGACTATTGTCCCACACAAGATAACATCCACTACTACTACTACTTTTTTTTTTTAAATCGTGGCCTCCAGCCTCCCCCAATAGCCACACCTTCGCCGCCATTTTATTACCTTAATATTAAATATCCTAATACATAAATAGCTATCCTATCTGTGTTGAATTAGTTGAGCCGCAGATCTATGCGGCATTCAGTGACTGTAAGCTCATAGTCAATATCTGCAGCAGCTGTAGGCAGTGGGGCAGAAGCTCTCGTTCCCCTGAGGCAGACCAAAGCCGACCGAAGGAGACAGAAAGACAGTCGATATCTCATTCAGGCTGTAACATAACTTCCGGGCTGCTGCTTCTGTTCGGAGATCAACTCCGCGAGTCTGGCATAGAAACATCTTGCACTTGGTCCCATCCCACCAGAGGTTGTGAACACTAGAGGAGTGAAGCTGCCTTGATCAACGTTTTGAATTCTCTCCTCATATGCCCTTATCTTATCGTTCTCGTTCCTACTGTGTGCAGCATCGAGAGCTAGGTTACGGTGACATGCGGCCATGGGATAAAAAATCCTGATGGCGAAGAAAGCTCGCTGTCTCCGCGTCCAGAATCCTCGAGCACTGACGTCAACACGGGCTTCATTAGATGTGTTTGAAGTCCTATGTTGGAAGATCTCACCATCCAAAGGAAGGAGGTTCGGTTCTACCATGACATCCCGGCAGATTTCCTTCAACATACTTGCTGTGAGGTCCCTTACTTCGTCATGCCTCATGCATATGAAGCTCCCTTTCTTGCACACCATGGCGTGATTGACATCATAGGAAGAGCCACACACGCATTGGGAGGGCAAACCTTCTACTGGCCAACCGTACCTTAGAGCGATGGCATCTGTAAATTCTTGTTTACTGAGACTGAAACCATTTGCCCTTATCGGTAACGTAGTTAACCAGTTCGAGGCGCCCACCTCCTATAGCTACTTTTTTCTTCAAATTTTCTGGAACCTGCAGCAACAGTTGCAGCAACTTATCATTTTGGCAGAGCAGTCGTTCTGCCGTAATGGACCTACGAATCTTGATTATTTCACTGGCATCCACCTCCCTTGATGCGTTCTGGGCTATTATGTGGTCCGTGAGGGCTGCCGTGAGCTTAAGTGAATTTTGACGTTCGGTGGCTGCAATCTCCTCTGGATTGATTAGTCCCATCCCTCCCAGTCTTGATGGAAGTGCAAGAAGTGCTCTTTCTGCTGGGGTTAAGTGAGGGTGTTTCACTAATTTGGGAATGAAATTGACACTGATAGCTTCTTCCAGAGGGTGGAGGAGGGGTCCGATATCAGGGATAGTACGCATCAGGTAGTTCCAACGATGTTTGACTCCATGGGTGAATGCAGCAAAGGCCGCATGTGGCTCTGTGTTAGCAATCTCAGACAGAGCTTGGATTTCACTAACCCACTCATTCACCTATCCCGCTACGTACTCGGTCTTGAAGTCCGTAGTGCCAATTTCTGCGCCTAGATGTCTTTGGCCGTCCTTAGTTATTTTGACCTCACTTCCGCCAAACACCTCCAATGCCCGTTCGTAATGTTCTGGCTTCACGATGAGGAAGGACTTGCTGGCGTTTGGGTGGTACCCTATTTGTGGACCTCGCGATGTTACCAGGTCCCACCACTTTTTGATGCCCTCCACTTTTCCTGCTCCTGTAAGGTCATCAGCATATGCCACTTGTTTGACCCCAGTTTCAAATTTTATTTCTTGTTGGACCACTGATAGGCCAATTGCATACATTGCCATTGCAACGGGGTCCCCCTGTGTTGTTCCCTCAGTCGACTGTAGGATGGTATCACCTCGTAGAGCCTTGTTTACTATGTAGAGGTCTGAAGGATTCCTATACGAATTTTCAACATACATCGCAAAGCTAGGACACTTGATCTTGATGTTGTGCAGTGCAGCCTTGCGGTTAAGTATGTTGAATGCGTTTGAAGCATCCACCAGGAGAACGGCCTCACAATCACGCTGCTCAAATATCAATCTCATGGCGTGAATGGCCGCCTCCCCACCAGCCTGGTGGCCAGCACACACTTGTAGGTTCCCTGCTGCTGCCCTGACATCATCCTTTACCACCTCCATTATGCACTTTCCGATGATCCGCCTCAGCACTTCCCCCACCCCTATAGGTCTACATCCTGGTTTCTTTTCCAGAGGAATAAGGCGGCAGGCCGTCAGGGCCTGGAGGTGATGGCAGCAAGAGGATGCAAGCTTTCTTGCAAGGGCGGCAATGGCAGTGCAGAGATCGCTTGCTACAGGGCCAAACTTGTTTGTGCTGAGGATGACTCTCCAACCGTTTGCATCCAGACCTGAAGGGCCGGCTCCTCCTCGAGTCTTCAGTGCCTTTTTCCACACCATCTCTCCTGTTATTTTCTCGAACAGGACAGCATTTGGTGGGATATAGTCACCCTGGAACCTGATGCCTTCATCTTCGCTTGCAGGGGATGTTTCTCTTTCAATAGTTTTAATGTCTCTCTGTTTATTGGCATCACTCCACCGGAGGATTCCTGTGTGAGAGATCTTACCGCGAGAGACACTTTTCCCACACGCATTTTGTTTCCAAATTTTCTTGCCACGTCATCGGTGTTTTGCTTTCCGTCACCCGTAAATTTTAGTCTCTCCTGCATTGTTCTTGCTTCACATAGGAGATCATCTAGGGCCCCAGTCTGCCACATTGTCAATCTTCTCTTCATTGCTGCCACATTTTCTTTGTGCTTAGCCTTTGTGTGTGTCCTCTGACAAAATAGATGTGGTATTATTGCCAGTATTTGAAGAGCTAGTACTACCACCTTGCTGTCACTCGTAATAGAGTATAACGATCATCCAGTTATGATACAATGGTACGAATTATTAAGGATGTCACACAGGTTGGTGAGTTCTGAGGTGACTAAAGAGGCCGATACGGGTCTGGCAGGGTCGTTCATAGAAGTTGCATATGTGGGGGGTTACAACTAGTGCGGAAGGAACGGCGACAGCGTCTTTCTTGTGTTGCTGCTTGTCTGCCTTGTTCTGCAGTCGGGCTAAGTCGAAAGAATTGACACCTTCTTGTGTGGTGCTCTTCCAAGTTTTACGGTGTGGGATAATCGTCTCCCACGTGAGGGGGTCTATTTGGCACATTTTCAGGTTTGTCTTAAGACTATCCTTAAACCTTTTAAGTTGCCCACCGGCGTTACGTTTACTATTTGCTAGGTGACTGTAAAGTAGCTGCTTTGGTAGAGTCTACTGTCGTCCGTGCCGGTAACATGACCAGTCCAGTATAGTTGTTCATGGATAATGGTAGTCTCGATGCATCCACAGTTAGCGTAAGCAAGAATACTGGCATTTGTTCTCTTGTATGCCCAGCGAACTCGGAGGATGGAATGTAGACTACATTGGTGAAAGCTTTCAAGTGCCTTGAGGTGCCTCCTGTATGTGGCCCATGTCTCGCTGCCATATAGTAGGGTTGGGAGGACCACTGCTCGATATACGTGTAACTTTTTAGATAATTTCAGCTCCCTACAGCTGAAGACACAGTTTCGGAGTCTGCCAAAGGCTTGAGATGCACATCTGATCCAATGCTGAATCTCTTTATCAATGTCTGCGGTGGTGGACAGGTGGGAGCCGAGATGCCAAAAGTGGGTAACATTAGAGAGGGTAATACCGTTAAGCTGGATGGATGGTGGAGGTGTGTCTGAGCCAGGGGCAGGGTGAAAGAGAATATGAGTCTTGGGTACATTCACCTCAAGGCTGAAGTATGCATACGCATATGCAAAGGTGTTTCAGGATCTCCTGCAGGTCGCATTCAATATGAACGACAAGGGTGAGGTCGTCTGCCTACTGAAGTTCAGTAATGGAAGCTGCCGACACCTTTGTTCCTGCCTGGAGTCATCTTCTCCACTCCACTGGAGTGGAGAAGATTTTGACAAGAAGGTTGGTGAACTGTAGGCTTAGGTGGGGCGTATGTAGCAGGAGGAGGAGAGGGGGCTGATGAGGAGAGCAGATGAATCGGCGGAGTGGGAGACTCTGAGTAGAGGAAGACCTAGATTGAGGTGGGAGGATTGTGTTAAGAGGGACTAGGGAAAGGTTAACTTTGATGGAACTAGACGATAATGATGATGGATAGAGAGGAGAGGAGAGGAGAAGAAAGGAGAGGGAGGAAAATAAAACTGGCAGGAATTAATTAGCATTTAGGGAGGAGTTTGCTTAGGTACATCTATATATATAAAGTTGTAGCCTCTGTCTGTCTGTTTGTTCACGAACTCCTCCTAGGGTTTTGGAGATAGACCCCCATAACCATATATATTCTGAAACTACATTACCCAGGGTACTTGGATAAGAATATTTCATTTTGATCAAAGGGGGTCCCCGGGGGGTACAAACCCCCCACTGAAAAATTTTTTCCCTTCGATTTAAATGAAATTTAAACCATAGGTAAATGACCAGAAATGATGCCTATTCACAAAATATCAGCAAATTTCAATAATATTAAGACACCCTAATGGGGGCTAAACCCCCCTATATTGAAAATTTTGGAAGCCCATAACTTGAGTATTGGAGCCTCTATTATCACGGGGTTTTTCTATTAATTAAACGTAAAACAACAACCAAAATTACCTCTCTTTTATAGAAAAATTTGGGAAATTTAGACATTTTATCTATGACAAAACATCACTAGAATTATGGCAAGAAAAATTATTAGTTAATGCCTCTACATTTTTAACATTTTCATTTTTTTTTTTTTTCAGACATCCATTATACCACGGAAAAGAAAGTCCAGTTATGCAAATACTCCACATGCACAAAGGATGAGGCTTCGTCGTCAATCTGAAAGCTGTGATGCAAGGGAAGAACGACTTTCTAGGCAAAGACAGAGGCAAACAGAGTCTCGGCAAAATGAAACCTTGGGTGAGCATCAAGAAAGACAGGAGCAAGATAGATTTCGCCATATAGTTGCAAGAAGAAATGAGTCTGAAGAAGAGAGGCAACAGCGTTTGATTGCTGATAGAAACAGGTATCAAAATTTAAGACAACATGAGATTCAAAATGCTAAACATTCTGCATTACTGTATGACAAAAATGACCCATGTAACAAGGCTGCAATTGGAGAAATGACCAAACTTTGTCAGTGTGGCGCTAAGAAATTTACTGGAGAATCACTAGGAATGTGCTGTGGAAATGGAAAGGTTACACTGGATCAATTTCCACCTCTGCCTCAGTTATTTGAAGAACTGTTCACTGGGGAAAGTCAATTCAGCAAACACTTTTTGTCAAGACTCAGGGAGTACAACTCTCTGTTTGCCATGACCAGCTTTGGTCACAAAGATGCATCTGTCCAAGGTTGGAATCCATCTGTAAGAATCCAAGGTCAAATTTACCATCAACTTGGGTCACTGATGCCTCCTGAAGATAGAAGAGCAAGATACATTCAAGTTTACTTTTTGGACACTTTGGAAGATCAACTGAGAGCAAGAGGAGAGCATCAAAACTTGAATGCTGATATATTGGAGAGAATTACAGCCTGGTTAAATGAAAATAATCATTATGTGGGGGAGCTAAAGACTGCGCTAGAGCAAGTACGGCAAGTAAACATAAATGACAAGAAAATTGTAATTTGGGAAAATAAGCGTGCCCAGGGAGAACATGCTCGGCGTTTTAATGCACCAACAGGGGCTGAAGTTGCAATTTTAATGTCAAATGAGCCTACAGAAAATAGAGATATTGTTCTTCAGTTGAAACAAGGTGGATTGAGGAGAATTTCAGAGCTACATCGATCCTATGATCCTTTGATGTATCCATTGTTTTTTCCATATGGAACAGACGGCTACCACATATATTTGCAAGGGAGAAATGGTCGGAAAGTCACACAGTTGCAGTTTTACTCTTTCCATATTATGTGCAGAGAAGGGAACTACCTCTTGCTTGGAAGGCGACTCTTCCGGCAATTCTTGGTGGATGCATACTGCAAAATAGAAACTGAAAGATTGAAGTTTTTGAGAAGAGAACAGCAAAGTCTCCGTGCTGAAAATTACTCAGATTTACGTGATAGTCTGCTTGCTGCTGATGGAGATCCAAATCAAGTTGGTCGTCGCATTGTGCTTCCAGCGACCTATACTGGTGGTCCTCGATACCTTCATGAAAAAAGATCAGATGCGATGGCCTTTGTGAGACACTAAGGAAGAGCAGATTACTTTATCACTATGACATGTAATCCACGTTGGCCCGAAATTGTTGACAATTTGGCTCCCGGACAAGAGAGTCATGATCGACCAGATATTGTTGCGAGAGTCTTCAGATTAAAAGTGAAAAAGTTTATGGAACATATGAAGAAGGGAAAATTTGGTACTTTGCAAGCATGGCTGTACACCATTGCTTACCAGAAGAGAGGTTTACCCCATGCGCACTTTCTTTTCTGGATAGCTCCAGAGCACAAAATCAAAGCCGAAGAATATGATTTGGCAATTTCTGCAGAAATCCCTAAAAAAGAGCAAGATAAAGAACTACATGATCTGGTCATGAAACACATGATCCATGGCCCATGTGGTCCCCTAAATGAAGGTTCCCCATGTATGGTCGACAGAAAATGTTCCAAACAATTTCCCAAAGATTTCCTACAAGCTACTGAACAAGGGAATGACTCCTATCCAAAATATAGAAGGAGAAAGCCAGAAGATGGAGGTCACATTGGCAAGATCAAAATGAGACAATATGGACGTCAAGTTGAGCAAGAAATCACCAATCAATGGGTAGTGCCTTACAATACATATTTGTTGCGACAATTCAACTGTCATATCAATGTTGAAATCTGCTCATCAATTCATTCAATCAAGTATTGCATCAAATACATATCAAAGGGGTCAGATCAAGCTGTTTTTGAGTTACAAAATGCTGCACAAGTCAATAGTCAAGAACCACAGGTGATTGATGAAATCAGCCAATACCAAAACATGAGATATGTGTCATCATCAGAAGCAGCATGGCGGATTCTTGAGCATCCTACACATGTGCATTTCCCACCAGTTGTTGGTTTGGCAATTCATCTTGAGAATGGACAAAGAGTGCTCTTTCGTGAAGAAAATGCATTAGAGAGAGCTGTTGGCCCTCCACCTCCTACAACTTTGACACGTTTTTTCCAGCTCTGCCAAGATGATGACTTTGCAAAGACATTGAAGTATGCTGAACTCCCACAATATTACATTTGGATTAAAAGTACAAAGAAATGGAATCGTCGCAAGAGAGGTACTTTGATTGATGGAGTTAATGAGGATGGCCCGGTTTGGAAGGCTCCGGCCATTGGCAGGATGTACACAATCAGCCCAAGAGTTGGAGAGTGTTATTTTTTGAGACTTCTCCTGAACGAAGTGAGAGGACCAACTTCATTCCAAGATCTAAAAATAGTTGATGGCATTCTATGCACAACATTCAGAGAAGCTTGCCTTGCCAGGGGGCTTTTGGAGAATGATGACCATTTACGACTTGCCATGCAAGAAGCAAGAATTTCTCAGTCACCTGCAAACATGAGATGCCTCTTTGCCATAATTTTGACAGCATGTTCGCCAAGTAATCCAGCAGAGCTTTGGGAGATATTCAAAGAAACATTGTCAGAAGATTATTTAATGCAACATCGCAGGTCTATGAATGATCCAGATGCTCCAGTCTCAGATTTAGTTTTCAATCAAGTTTTGTGTCATTTGGAATACAAAGTTCTCATGATGGGAGGACATGTTTTGACAACATATGGCTTACCAAGAGCACCCCATGTTGATAATGAGCAGCTTTGTCGTGAATACAGACGTGAGACCAACTACAATCAGGAGGAGTTGGCAGTTCAGGTTGATGAACAATATCAAAAATTGACAGAGGATCAAAGGAGTGCTTATACAGCATTTTTGGAGATGGTGAATGGTGAAAGAGAAGATCATAAAAACATTATGTTTCTTGATGCACCTGGAGGAACAGGTAAGACTTATTTGCAAAACTTAATTCTAGCAAAAATTAGGTCAGAAGGAAAAATTGTGCTGGCAACTGCATCAAGTGGTATTGCAGCAACATTGTTGGAAGGAGGACGTACTTTGCATACCACTGGACACATACAGAATGGATGAGCCTACATGTTCAGTTACTCGAAACTCTAACATGGCCAAAGTAATACGGGAAACAAAAGCAATAATTGTTGATGAAGCCCCCATGGCTCATAAGACTGTTTTTGAAGCTATTGATGGAACTTTACAAGACATCACAGGTGTCAAGAAGACAATGGGTGGTATTCAAACTCTATTATCAGGGGACTTCCGTCAAATTTTGCCTGTTGTGAAAAATGGAACAAGAGCAAACATTGTTGATGCAAGTTTAAAGGAATCCTACCTTTGGAGACACGTATTTGTGAAGAAGCTGACAACAAATATGAGGGCTCATATGACTGGTGATTCAGATTCAGCAAACTTTTCAAACCTTCTTCTTACAATTGGAGATGGACACCTCCCTTATGTAGAAGTACCTGATACAATTTTAGTTCCTGAAGAACTTGGCAAATGTGTTGAGAAACTAGAGGATTTGAAGGCAAGAGTGTATCCAGACTTGAGCTTGAATGGAAAACATCCAGACTGGCTTGCTGAGCGAGCGATTGTTTCTCCATTAAATGCCAATGTCAACAAGTTGAATAAATGGCTAATGGATGAATTTTCAGGGCAGGAAAAAGTGTACAAATCTATTGACACTACAACAAATGATGATGAAGCTGAACAGTATCCTACAGAGTTCTTGAATTCAATTGAGTTTTCTGGAATGCCTCCCCATCTTCTGAAAGTTAAAGTTGGTTCTCCGATCATGATTTTGAGATCATTGGACCCACCCCAAACAATAAATGGAACAAGATGTGTTGTAACAAGATTGCATGAGAACTTGATTGAAGCAACCATTATATTCGGCCCTTACAAAGGTCAAGCTATTCTCATTCCGAGGATTCCACTTATACCAAGTGATAGCGAGTTGCCTTTTGCATTTAGGAGGCTGCAGTTCCCAGTGAGGCCATGCTTTGCCATGAGCATCAATAAGAGTCAAGGTCAAACTTTCAAAAACTATTGGTATAGATCTGACAAACCCATGTTTCAGTCATGGCATGTTTTATGTGGCTGTTTCAAGGACTGGAACTTCAAAAAACCTCTACATTTTAGCCAATCAAAGAAAGACAAGAAATGTTGTTTACCCTGAAGTTCTTCATTAGGACAAAGTATGAAAATTTATTTTCATGTATTTATTATGTTAAAAAATAAATAATTAATCTTTGAATTGCTAATTTGAAAATAATGCTTTACACAAATATAAAATGATCAAGTTTTGATTTGATATTTTGAAAAAAATTGATTTACAAGAAATAGAATAAGAATAAAAATTAATAATGTAATTTTGATTTAATATATTACAAAAAATAATGATTTCCAATTTTTCATGCATTACATTTTACATTGAGTTATATTGAAATGTATCATTTTTCTTCATAAATTATATCAATGATTTAAAATCAATCATCATTTTCTTACAAAAAAAATGTGTGAACCGCAGCAAGGCGCGGGTAATTCGGCTAGTCCGTAATAAAGTTGTCTTTACTGACGTCAGAAAACACTAAATTATTAGAGTGAATAACTTTTTTCATCGGTAAAGTTCCTCACTAAACTGCTGATAGTTATTCCATTATAAAGGGATAAAATTTTTCCATTAATTGAGTTCCTCACGATGAGCAACAATTATCAATAGCGAAGTTAAAGGGTATATTTAGCAACAGAGTTCTTCCTTCTCTTCCTTATCTCAACAGAGGAACCTAATGTTGGTGTAGTGATGAGCGGTTGAGGGATAGTTGGTGTGTAATAATAATAAACAGTTTATTGGAAAATATAACGGTAAAAGACTAAGATTATACAATGGCCAGATATATGTTACATAAAGTGACCTTGGGTAGTGTGTTGCTTATCAAAACCTTTCAGCACAAAAAAATAATTGAAGTAATTATACAAGTTATGATTTGCAGTGGTTGGAAAGGGGATAGTCTTACAACTAGCTGTATGAGGTTATGCAGGCATGAATCTGTTGTAGTATTACACAACAATGCGCGGACAAGTACCCGAGGTGACAGGTGGTATCGGCTCGGTTCCAAATTTATATATGGAGACATGATAATGATCAGGAGCTGAGAGGACTACTGTAATGAGTGACTCTTGATAGGTGGATTTTAGTAGCACAATAACACTACAGTCCAAGGGACACAGTAAACAAGGGTGTGGCTGGAGATCCTTGGCTGGAGGACCTCACTGGTAGTGTCTTGGGAAGGAAAACATTGGCCGTGACCGGAGGCAGAGTGTTTCCACTAACCACAGATTTATTAGATCTTATGCTCTATTCAACACTGTTTTTATTGTTGTTTTTACTGAATTTATTTCTTTTGTATCAGTCGTAGCTTGATCACTAATTTTTTCGCTGTTTTCCTGGTGGGAGTTTGTTGGTATATCCTGATGGAAGGATTTGAGGGATGGTCAACTGGTTAATCCAGGTAGCTACCGAATTGCTAATCTAATAAGTTCTCACCCCAGTGTGATCAAGGCATGTGTGTGTGTGTGTGTGTGTGTGTGTGTGTGTGTGTGTGTGCACAGGGTGGTGCAATTTGTCTAGTGTGGCAGCATTATGTTAGTGTTAAGATGCAAGAACTACTTGCTTCCTCTCGCTTTCACCTGCAACCGCTGGCTAGCCCTCGTGGCGAACAGGGAAGAAACTTGCATAAGTCCTCACCTGCCATTACACAGCCTCTTCACCAACAACATTCCAGCTGTGCCTCCTTGTGGCAACACATGGTAACTGGGTGCCTTATGGGCCCTCGCTAAACCAGCAAAAGATCTCGGAGCAGCAGTGGGCCCCAGAGGGACGGCGCATAGGCCCAATGGAAAGTAGACTCATCCTGGAGCCTACCAACCACTGCCCCGCTGCCTTGCGGATTAACCTTGATAGGTATAAGGCTACGAGAGTAAACCCCAAATGAAAAATCTGCTGTGGAGCCCCACATCAGGCAAACATGCTTACAGAGCTCCAACAAGACCCCAATGGTGGTATAGGCGTAAAAGGTGACCACCATTGGAACCCAACGACTACACAGGCAGACGAAGGCAATGCATGATGGACAGACTACTAAGGTGAAACTCAACAAACTGGGCTAGCGGCAGTCATTGCAAATCTTGCACCACTGGATCAAAAATAGAGAGCCAAGATGTGTGGTTGCAGCCTGTGCTCCTGCCTCACCACATAAATCAATGCACACACAGCCATCATCCAGCTCATCATACTTCTCATCATCATCAAAACCCCTATACGCCCAAAAGTCCTATGGCGACGGACGAGTGGTGATTGAGACAAAGCAGAGATGACTGTTAGAAGTCTCTAGCCACAACTCTGCACATGGGCGGAATAGATAAGATGGTTGTTTATCTAGGCAGCAGTGCAATCCGGTCCTGTTTGTGCGACTGAGCAGCCCATTCGAGGAACCAATCTGCTCACCCCACATGGGGAAGGGGCTAGAAAAGGTGCCCTAAGCAGAGCCTGCCTAAAAACCAACTTGA
>NW_024744346.1:0-11184 GCF_018991925.1 Homarus americanus | reverse complement strand
AATGAAAAATATATGGATCCTCGGGTTTCGAAGCCGCATTTGGTAAAACGTTGCTCTGATCACCTAAGCGGCGCCGGTGGGCCCCATTAGAGGTTCACGGCGCCATAAGCTCGTTGAACATGCTTTGTGTGAAATATAGCAGAGTTTAGGAATGCTTTTAGTGTCCTGGTGGGCCAGAGGTAGCGTTCCCCGGTCACAATTAGAAGATCGTGGGTTCGAATCCTAGTGGGGTGAGGTGTTGATTATATGAAGAAGTTCGCGTGCTTTATTGGGCTAATGAAATATTTTTGGATCCTCCTTGTTTCGAAGCCGGATTTGGTAAAACGTTGCTCTAATCACCTAAGCGGCAAGGGTGGTCCCAATTAGAGGTTCACGACGCCATAAGCTCGTTGAACAGGCTTTGTGTGAAATATAGCAGAGCTTGGGACTGCTATTGTCCTGGTGGCCCAGAGGCATGCCTCTCGGTCACAATTATAAGATCGTGGGTTCAAATCCTGGTGGGTGAGGTTGATTAAATGTAGAAGTCCTACTGCCTCTATTGGGCTAATGAACATATATGGATCCTTGTTTCGAAGTTTGATTTGGTAAAACGTTGCTCTGATCACCTAAGCGGCACGGGTGGTCCCCATTAGAGGTTCACGGCGCCATAAACTCGTTGAACAGGCTTTGTGAAAAATATAGCAGAGTCTAGGACTGCTTTTATTGTCCTGGTGGCCCAGAGGTAGCGTTCCCCGGTCACAATTATAAGATCGTGGTTTCAAATCCTGGTGGGGTGAGGTGTTGATTATATGTAGAAATGCGCGTACTTTATTGGGCTAATGAAATATATATGGATCCTCTTGCTCAAGCAGCATTTGCAAACGTTGCCTGAACACCTAAGCGGCACGGGTGGTCCCCATTAGAGGTTCACGGCGCCATAAGCTCGTTGGAACAGGCTTTGTGTGAAATATAGCAGAGTCAGGAATGCTTTTAGTGTCCTGGTGGCCCAGAGGCAGTTCTACGGTCATAATTAGAAGATCGTGGGTTCGAATCCTGGTGGGGTGAGGTGTTGATTATATGAAGAAGTCCGCGTGTTTTATTGGGCTAATGAAATATATATGGATACTCGTGCTTCGAAGCCGCATTTGGTAAAACGTTTATTCTGATCACCTAAGCGGCACGGGTGGTCCCCATTAGAGGTTCTGGGCGCCACAAGCTCGTTGAACAGGCTTTGTGTGAAATATAGCAGAGTCTAGGAATGCTTTTAATCTCCTGGTGAGCCAGAGGTAGCGTTCCCCGGTCATAATTAGAAGATCGTGGGTTCGAATCCTGGTGGGGTGAGGTGTTGATTATATGAAGAAGTCCGCGTGTTTTATTGGGCTAATGAAATATATGATTCCTGCTCAAGCCGCATTTGGTTAAGCTGTTGCTCTGATCACCTAAGCGGCACGGGTGGTCCCTATTAGAGTTCACGCTACTATAGTCATGGAACAGGCTTTGTGTGAAATATAGTGAGTCTAGGACTGCTTTTATTGTCCTGGTGGCCCAGAGGTAGCATTCCCCGGTCACAATTATAAGATCGTGGGTTCAAATCCTGGTGGGGTGAGGTGTTGATTATATGTAGAAGTCTGCGTGCTTTATTGGGCTAATGAAATATATATGGATCCTCGTGTTTCGAAGCCGCATAGGGTTAAGCGTTGCTCTGATCACCTAAGCGGCACGGGTGGTCCCTATTAGAGGTTCATGGCGCCATAAGGTCGTTGAACAGGCTTTGTGTGAAAAATAGTAGAGTCTAGGACTGCTTTTATTGTCCTGGTGGCCCAGAGGTAGCGTCCCCCGGTCACAATTATAAGATCGTGGGTTCAAATCCTGGTGGGGTGAGGTGATGATTAAATGTAGAAGTCCGCGTGCTTTATTGGGCTAATGAAATATATATGGATCCGCGTGTTTCGAAGCTGCATTTGGTAAAACGTTCCTCTGATCACCTAAGCGGCACGGGTGGTCCCCATTAGAGGTTCACGGCGTCAAAAGCTCGTTGAACAGTCTTTGTGTGAAATATAGCAGAGTCTAGGACTGCTTTTAGTGTCCTGGTGGCCCAGAGGTAGCATTCCCCGGTCATAATTATAAGATCGTGGGTTCAAATCCTGGTGGGGTGAGGTGCTATTATATGTAGTCCGCGTGTTTTATTAAGCATGAACATATATGATTCTCGTGCTCGAAGTCGCTGGGTTACGCTGCTCTGATCACCTGCCGGACGGGTGGTCTTATTAGAGTCTACGGCGCCACAAGCTCGCTGAACAGGCTTGTGTGAAATATAGCAGAGTCTAGACCGCTTATTGTCCCAGGCTCAGAGGTAGCGTCTCGGTCACAATTATAAGACGTCTGAACTCTGTGGGTGAGGTACATTACAAAGAAGTCCGCCAAGTGCTTTATTGGGCTAACGAAATATATGGATCCCTCGTGAGCCAAGCCGCATTTGGTAAAATGTTGCTCTGATCACCTAAGCGGCACGGGTGGTCCCCATTAGAGGTTCACGGCGCCATAAGCTCGTTGAACAGGCTTTGTGTGAAATATAGCAGAGTCTAGGACTGCTTTTAGTGTCCTGGTGGCCCAGAGGTAGCATTCCCTGGTCACAATTATACGATCGTCGGTTCAAATCCTGGTGGGGTGAGATGTTGATTATATGTAGAAGTCCGCGTGCTTTATTGGGCTAATGAAATATATATGGATCCTCATGTTTCGAAGCCGCATTTGGTTATGCGTTGCTCTGATCACCTAAGTGGCACGGGTGGTCCCCATTAGAGGTTCACGGCGCCATAAGCTCGTTGAACAGACTTTGTGTGAAATATAGCAGAGTCTAGGACTTCTTTTATTGTCCTGGTGGCCCAGAGGTAGCATCCCTCAGTCACAAATATAAGATCGTGGGTTCAAATCCTGGTGGGGTGAGGTGTTGATTATATGTAGAAGTCTGCGTGCTTTATTGGGCTAATGAAAAATATATGGATCCTCGGGTTTCGAAGCCGCATTTGATAAAACGTTGCTCTGATCACCTAAGCGGCGCGGGTGGTCCCCATTAGAGGTTCACGGCGCCATAAGCTCGTTGAACATGCTTTGTGTGAAATATAGCAGAGTTTAGGAATGCTTTTAGTGTCCTGGTGGGCCAGATGTAGCGTTCCCCGGTCACAATTAGAAGATCGTGGGTTCGAATCCTGGTGGGGTGAGGTGTTGATTATATGAAGAAGTTCGCGTGCTTTATTGGGCTAATGAAATATATATGGATCCTCGTGTTTCGAAGCCGCATTTGGCAAAACGTTGCTATGATCACCTAAGCGGCATGGGTGGTCCCCATTAGAGGTTCACGGAGCCATAAGGTCGTTGAACAGGCTTTGTGTGAAATATAGTAGAGTCTAGGACTGCTTTTATTGTCCTGGTGGCCCAGAGGTAGCATACCCCGGTCACAAATATAAGATCGTGGGTTTGAATCCTGGTGGGGTGAGGTGTTGATTATATGTAGAAGTCCGCGTGCTTTATTAGGCTAATGAAATATATATGGATCCTTCTTGTTTCGAAGCCGCATTTGGTAAAACGTTGCTCTGATCACCTAAGCGGCATGGGTGGTCCCCATTAGAGGTTCACGGCGCCATAAGCTCGTTGAACAGGCTTTGTGTGAAATATAGCAGAGTCTAGGACTGCTTCTATTGTCCTGGTGGCCCAGAGGTAGCGTCCCCCGGTCACAATTATAAGATTGTGGGTTCAAATCCTGGTGGGGTGAGGTGTTGATTATATGTAGAAGTCCGCGTGCTTTATTGGGTAAATGAAATATATATGGATCCTCGTGTTTGGAAGCCGCATTTGGTAAAACGTTGCTCTGATCACCTAAGCGGCACGGGTGGTCCCCATTAGAGGTTCATGGCGCCATAAGCTCGTTGAACAGGCTTTTATGTGATATATAGCAGAGTCTAGGACTGCTTTTATTGTCCTGGTGGCCCAGAGGTAGCGTTCCCCGGTCACAATTATAAGATCATGGGTTCAAATCCTGGTGGGGTGAGGTGTTGATTAAATGTAGAAGTCAGCGTGCTTTATTGGGCTAATGAAATATATATGGATCCGCGTGTTTCGAAGCTGCATTTGGTAAAACGTTGCTCTAGTCACCTAAAAAAGCGGCACGGGTAGTCCCCATTAGAGGTTCACGTGGCCATAAGCTCGTTGAACAGGCTTTGTGTGAAATCTCTTGAAGTCTAGGACTGCTTTTTATTGTCCCTCATTGGCCCAAAAGGTAGCGTCCCCGGTCACAATTATAAGATTGTGGGTTCAAATCACAGGTAGGGTGGTGTTGATTATATGAAGAAGTCAGCGTGCTTTATTGGGCTAATAAATATATATGGATCCTCGTGTTTCAAGAAGCTGCATTTGGTAAACGTTGCTCCTGATCACCTAAAAGCGGCACGGGTGGTCCCCTATAGTGGTTCACAGCGCCATAAACTCATTGAACAGGCTTTGTGTGAAATATAGCAGAGTCTAGGACTGCTTTTATTGTCCTAGTGGCCCAGAGGTAGCGTTCCCCGGTCATAATTATAAGATCGTGGGTTCAAATCCTGGTGGGGTGAGGTGTTGGTTATATGTAGAAGTCCGCGTGCTTTATTGGGCTAATGAAATATATATGGATTCTCGTGTTTCGAAGCCGCATTGGGTTAAGCGTTACTCTGATCACCTAAGCGGGACGGGTGGTCCCCATTAGAGGTTCACGGCGCCATAAGCTCGTTGAACAGGCTTTGTGTGAAATATAGCAGAGTCTAGGACTGCTTTTATTGTCCTGGTGGCCCAGAGGTAGCGTCCCCCGGTCACAATTATAAGATCGTGGGTTCGAATCCTGGTGGGGTGAGGTGGTGATTATGAAGAAGTCCGCGTGCTTTATTGGGCTAATGAAATATATATGGATCTCGTGTTTCAAAGCTGCATTTGGTAAAACATTGCTCCTGATCACCTAAAAAGCGTACGGGTGGTCCCATTAGAGGAGTTCATGGCGCCATAAGGTCGTTGAACAGGCTTTGTGAGAAATATAGTAAAGTCTAGGACTGCTTATAGTGTCCTGGTGGCCCATAGGTAGCGTTCCTCGGTCACAATTATAAGATCGTGGGTTCGAATCCTGGTGGAGTGAGGTGTTGATTATATGTAGAAGTCCGCATGCTCTATTGGGCTAATGAAATATCTATGGATCCTCGTGTTTCCAAGCCGGATCTGGTAAAACTTTGCTCTGATCACCCAAGCGGCACGGCTGGACCCCATTAGAGGTTCATGGCGCCATAAGGTAGTTGAACAGGCTTTGTGTGAAATATAGTAGAGTCTAGGACTGCTTTTAGTGTCCTAATGGCCCAGAGGTGGCGTTCCCCGGTCACAATTATACGATCGTGGGTTCAAATCCTGGTGGGGTGAGGTGTTGATTATATGTAGAAGTCCGCGTGCTTTATTGGGCTAATGAAAAATATATGGATCCGCGTGTTTTGAAGCCGCATTTGGTAAAACTTTGCTCTGATCACCTAAGGGGCACGGGTGGTCCCATATAGTGGTTCACAGCCCCATAAGCTCGTTGAACAGGCTTTGTGTGAAATATAACAGTCTAGGACGGCTTTTAGTGTCCTGGTGGTCCACAGGTAGCATTCCCTGGTCACAATTATAAGATTTTGGTTTTGAATCCTGGTGGGTTGAGGTGTTGATTTTATGTAGAAGTCCGCATGCTTTATTGGGCTAAAGAAATATATTTGGATCCTCGTGTTTCGAAACGCATTTAGTCAAAACGTTGCTCTGATCACCTAAGAGCACTGGTGGTCCCCATTAGAGTTCACGGCGCCATAAGCTAGATTGAACAGGATTTGTATGAAATATATAGCGAAGTGTGAGACTGCTTTTATTTTGTCCTAGTGGCCCAGAAGGTAGCGTTCCCCGGTCTATTATAAAGATCGTGGAGTTCAAATCCACAATTGGATGAATTAACGTATATGTAGAAGTCCGCGTGCTTTATTGGGCTAATGAAATATATATGGATCCTCGTGTTTCCAAGCCTGATTTGGTAAACGTTGCTCTGATCACCTAAGCGGCACGGGTGGTCCCTATTAGAGGTTCACGGTGCCATAAGCTCGTTGAACAGGCTTTGTGTGAAATATAACAGAGTCTAGGATTGCTTATAGTGTCCTGGTGGCTCAGAGGTAGCGTTCCCCAGTCACAATTATAAGATCGTGGGTTCGAATCGTGGTGGGGTGAGGTGTTGATTATATAAAGAAGTCCACGTGCTTTATTGGGCTAATGAAATATATATGGATCCTCGTGTTTCGAAGCCGCATTTGGTAAAACGTTGCTCTGATCACCTAAGCGGCACGGGTGGTCCCCATTAGAGGTTCACGGCGCCAAAAGCTCGTTGAACAGGCTTTGTGTGAAATATAGCAGAGTCTAGGACTGCTTTTATTGTCCTAGTGGCCCAGAGGTAGCATTCCCCGGACACAATTATAAGATAGTGGGTTCAAATCCTGGTGGGGTGAGGTGTTGATTATATGTAGAAGTCCGAGTGCTTTATTGGGCTAATGAAATATATATGGATGCTCGTGTTTCCAAGCCGGATATGGTAAAACGTTGCTCTGATCACCAAGGGGCACGGGTGGTCTCCAGTAGAGGTTCATGGCGCCATAAGGTCGTTGAACAGGCTTTGTGTGAAATATAGTAGAGTCTAGGACTGCTTTTATTGTCCTGGTGGCCCAGAGGTAGCATATCCCGGTCACAATTATAAGATCGTGGGTTTGAATCCTGTTGGGGTGAGGTGTTGATTATATGTAGAAGTCCGCGTGCTTTATTGGGCTAATGAAATATATATGGATCCTCGTGTTTCGAAGCCGGATTTGGTAAAACGTTGCTCTGATAACCTAAGCGGCACGGGTGGTCCCCATTAGAGGTTCACGGCGCCATAAGCTAGTTGAACAGGCTTTGTGTGAAATATAGCAGAGTCTAGGACTGCTTTTATTGAACTGGTGGCCCAGAGGTAGCGTTCCCCGGTCACATTTATACGATCAGTGGTTCAAATCCTGGTGGGGTGAGGTGTTGATTATATGTAGAAGTCCGAGTGCTTTATTGGGCTAATGAAATATATTTGGATCCTCGTTTTTCGAAGCCGCATTTGGTAAAACGTTGCTCTGATCACCTAAGCAGCACGGGTGGTCCCTATTAGAGGTTCACGGCGCCATAAGCTCGTTGAACAGGATTTGTGTGAAATATAGCAGAGTGTAGGACTGCTTTTATTGTCCTGGTGGCCCAGAGGTACCGTTCCCCGGTCACAATTATAAGACCGTGGGTTCAGATCCTGGTGGGGTGAGGTGTCGATTATATGTAGAAGTCCGCATGCTTTATTGGGCTAATGAAATATATATGGATCCTCGAGTTTCCAAGCCAGATTTGGTAAAACGTTGCTCTCTCCACCTAAGCGGCACGGGTGGTCCCCTATAGTGGTCCCACGGCGCCATAAGCTCGTTGAACAGGCTTTGTGTGATATATAGCAGAGTTCTAGGACTGCTTTTATTGAGTTGGTGCCCAGGGAGGTAAAGGGGCGTTCGGTCACAATTTAGAAGATCGTGGGTTCTGAACTCTGATGCAGGCGATTATAAGGAAGAAGTCCGCGTTTTATTGGGCTGGCTAATGAAATATATGGATCCTCGTGGTTTCAAGCCGTGACGGTGCAACGTTGTTTCGATCTAATTTGCCGCATGGTGGTCCCCATTAGAGGTTCACGGCGCCATAAGCCGTTGAACAGGCTTTGTGATATAGCGGTGAGTCTAGGACTGCTTTTTATTGTCCTGGTGCCCAGTAGCGTCTCGGTCACAACAGTAAGATCGTGTCTAAATCCTGGTGGGGTGAGGTGTTGATTATATGTAGAAGTCCGCGTGCTTTATTGGGGTAATGAAATATAAATGGATCCTCGTGTTTCGAAGCCAGATTTGGTAAAACGTTGCTCTGATCACCTAAGCGGCACGGGTGGTCCCTATTAGAGGTTCACGGCGCCATAAGCACGTTGAACAGGCTTTGTGTGAAATATAGCAGAGTCTAAGACTGCTTTTATTGTCCTGGTGGCCCAGAGGTAGCGTCTCTCGGTCACAATTAGAAGATCGTGGGTTCAAATCCTGGTGGGGTGAGGCGTTGATTATATGTAGAAGTCCGCGTGCTTTATTGGGCCAATGAAATATATATGGATCCTCGTGTTTCGAAGCCGCATTTGGTAAAACGTTGCTCTGATCACCTAAGCAGCACGGGTGGTCCCCTGTAGTGGTTCACAGCGCCATAAGCTCGTTGAACAGGCTTTGTGTGAAAAATAGCAGAATCTAGGACTGTTTTTATTGTCCTGGTGGCCCAGAGGTAGCGTTCCCCGGTCACAATTAGGAAATATCGTGGGTTCAAATCCTGGTGGGGTTAGGTGTTGATTATATGTAGAAGTCCGCGTGCTTTATTGAGCTAATGAAATATATATGGATACTCATGTTTCGAAGCCGCATTTGGTAAAACGTTGCTCTGATCACCTAAGCAGCACGGGTGGTCCCCTGTAGTGGTTCACAGCGCCATAAGCTCGTTGAACAGGCTTTGTGTGAAAAATAGCAGAATCTAGGACTGTTTTTATTGTCCTGGTGGCCCAGAGGTAGCGTTCCCCGGTCACCCCAGATCGTGGTTCAAATCCTGGTAAGTGAGGTGTTGATTATATGTAAAGTCCGCGGTTTTTGATGGCTAATAAAGGATCCTCGCAGCCAGCTTCAGATTTGGTAAAAACGTTGTTTTGATCACCAGGCCCAAAGTGCACGGGTGGTTCCCATTAGAGGTTCACGGCGCCAAAAGCTCGTTGATCAGGCTTGTGTGAAATATAGCAGAGTCTAGGACTGCTTTTGTTGTCTTAGTGGCCCAGAGGTAGTATTCCCCGGTCACAATTATAAGATCTTGGGTTCAAATCCTGGTGGGGTGAGGTGTTGATTATATGTAGAAGTCCGCGTGCTTTATTGGGCTAATGAAATACATATGGATCCTCGTGTTTTGAAGCCGCATTTGGTAAAACGTTGCTCTGATCACCTAAGAGGCACGGGTGGTCCACATTAGAGGTTCACGGCGCCATAAGCTCGTTGAACAGGCTTTGTGTGAAATATAGCAGAGTCTAGGACTGCTTATATTGAACTGGTGGCCCAGAGGTAGCGTTCCCCGGTCACATTTATAAGATCGTTGGTTCAAATCCTGGTGGGGTGAGGTGTTGATTATATGTAGAAGTCCGCGTGCTTCATTGGGCTTATGAAATATATGTGGATCCTCGTATTTCCAAGCCGGATTTGGTAAAACGTTGCTCTGATTACCTACGCGGCACAGGTGGTCCCTATTAGAGGTTCACTGCGCCATAATCTCGTTGAACAGGCTTTGTGTGAAATATAGCAGAGTGTAGGACTGCTTTTATTGTTCTGGTGGCCCAGAGGTAGCGTCCCCCGGTCACAATTTTAAGATCGTGGGTTCAAATCCTGGTGGGGTGAGGTGTTGATTATATGTAGAAGCCCACGTGCTTTATTGGGCTAATGAAATATATATGGATCCTCGTGTTTCGAAGCCGCATTTGGTAAAACGTTGCTCTGATCACCTAAGCGGCACGGGAGGTCCCCATTAGAGGTTCACGGCGCCAAAAGCTCGTTGAACAGGCTTTGTGTGAAATATAGCAGAGTCTAGGACTGCTTTCATTGTCTTAGTGGCCCAGAGGTACCATTCCCCGGTCACAATTATAAGATCGTGGGTTCAAATCCTGGTGGGGTGAGGTGTTGATTATATGTAGAAGTCCGAGTGCTTTAATGGGCTAATGAAATATATATGGATGCTCGTGTTTCCAAGCCGGATATGGTAAAACGTTGCTCTGATCACCTAAGAGGCACGGGTGGTCCTCATTAGAGGTTCACGGCGCCATAAGCTCGTTGAACAGGCTTTGTGTGAAATATAGCAGAGTCTAGGACTGCTTTTATTGAACTGGTGGCCCAGAGGTAGCGTTCCCCAGTCACATTTATAAGATCGTGGGTTAAAATCCTGGTGGGGTGAGGTGTTGATTATATGTAGAAGTCCGCGTGCTTCATTGGGCTAATGAAATATATATGGATCCTCGTATTTCCAAGCCGGATTTGGTAAAACGTTGCTCTGATCACCTATGCGGCACAGGTGGTCCCTATTAGAGGTTCACGGCGCCATAAAGCCTGTTGAACAGGATTTGTGTGGAAATATAGCAGAGTGTAGGATCGTTTTTATTGTCCCAGGCCTAGAGGTAGCATTCTGGCCGCCACCCAGGATATGGACGTGGGTTCAAATCCTGTGGTGAGGTGCCATTAGGCGTGGTAGTCCCATGTGCTTTGCTGGGCTTATGAAATATATATGGATCCTCGAGTTTCAAGCCAGACGGTAAACGCAAGCCTTCTCCACCGGCTGCACGGTGGTCCCCTATAGTGGTCCCACGGCGCCATAAGCTCGTTGAACAGGCATTGTGTGAAATATAACAGAGTCTAGGATTGCTTATAGTGTCCTGGTGGCTCAGAGGTAGCGTTCCACGGTCACAATTAGAAGATCGTGGGTTCAAATCCTGGTGGGGTGAGGTGTTGATTATATGTAGAAGTCCGAGTGCTTTATTGGGCTAATGAAATATATTTGGATCCTCGTTTTTCGAAGCCGCATTTGGTAAAACGTTGCTCTGATCACCTAAGCAGCACGTGTGGTCCCTATTAGAGGTTCACGGCGCCATAAGCTCGTTGAACAGGATTTGTGTGAAATATAGCAGAGTGTAGGACTGCTTTTATTGTCCTGGTGGCCCAGAGGTACCGTTCCCCGGTCACAATTATAAGATCGTGGGTTCAAATCCTGGTGGGGTGAGGTGTCGATTATATTTAGAAGTCCGCGTGCTTTATTGGGCTAATGAAATATATATGGATCCTCGAGTTTCCAAGCCAGATTTGGTAAAACGTTGCTCTCTCCACCTAAGCGGCATGGGTGGTCCCCTATAGTGGTCCCACGGCGCCATAAGCTCGTTGAACAGTCTTTGTGTGAAATATAGCAGAGTCTAGGACTGCTTTTATTGTCCTGGTGGCCCAGAGGTAGCGTTCCCCGGTCACAATTAGAAGATCGTGGGTTGGAATCCTGGTGTGGTGAGGTGTTGATTATATGAAGAAGTCC
>NW_024744345.1:0-6911 GCF_018991925.1 Homarus americanus | reverse complement strand
TGTATGAACCTCTGTCCTGTATGGCAGTGAACAGTGACATTATCTACATGAATCTGACCTCTATACATCTATAACTGTTAATGAATATGATGTATTTCTTTGTGTATGAACCTCTGTCCTGCGTGGCAGTGAGAAGTGATACCACCCTCAGTGTCAAGACCTGACTGAATTACTCACAATAGGCAAACTGTACTACAAGCTCTGCCAATAAATTTGTTAAACTAAACTAACTCTTCCTCCCCCTTCTTCCTCTTCCTTGTTCTTCCCACTTCACTTCTCTCTCTTTATCGTTATCCTGTGATCGAGCTTTTAAGACCTCAGTTCTGATCCAGTGTGTATGTGTGTGTGTGTGTGTGTGACCCTCTTCACACCCTGGAGGCCACCTCACTCTGTCTCCAAAGGCCCTATTTTTTCCCGTCCCTCGGAGCCCTATTCAACCCCTGAACGAGACCTCTTTCTCCCGGGTCCCATAGCCCTTTGCTGGAGCCCTTCCCGCACCGTCTTCCAGCTCACAGACTTCTCAAACAGTCCCTTTAACATTCGTACCCTCGGCCTTCCGCCAGACCCGGCCTCTACACCGACCCGCTGTATTCTGGTAAGTCCACGAATTTAAACTGTCTAGATTTATCAAACATCTTTAAGCCTTCCTCCTCGCCTGCTTAAGCCCAGATGGTGATCAAGAAGCTGTATCCTGCACCATCAAGTACAGTGACACCATCATAGGCCATCATATCACCACCGCCGTCCCTTCTCCTGTACTACCCAAGTCTGCCTCTTTTTCCCACAGTGTACGTACCCCAGGCTTCCACGTCACCCACCCACGCCTCCCCCACCCCCCCAACCACCCCAGGATCTTTTCCAATAGTAACAAAAACCTCCAGCAGTTGTGAGCAGCAGCGGCGGCAACTTTAAAAACCCTTTGTGTACTTCGTTAGATGTTACAGCGCCGCTACAAAACCTCGACAGAAATCAGAGCGTGAATGTGGATGATGGTCTTCCTGGGTTCCTCTACAGCACAGGCGGCAACAGGGACGGCGGCGGCGACTCAGCTCTGACGCAGCAACAGGCAATTCCTACGGTTTAACATGGCACTTTGTCTTTATATGGTGCTCCTTCCTCTCCCCTCCCCACCTCACCCTCTCCCCCCCTCCCCTTACCCCTCACCTCTCCCTCCCTTACCCTCATACCTCCACATTTCACAACCATCTACCTCGCCTTCTGCCTTCCTCCCCCACCACTACCTCGGCCTGGCCTCCTCCACTTATTCCCTGCCACATTCCGCCCTGCCGAAGAGACGAGGATACCCCCCCCCCTTCCCCTCCCTCCTCACACCCTAGTGCTGGGAGGCAAAACACAGCCTTCCCCACGTCAGCCCCCCTTCCCAACGTCAGCCCCTTATATCCCACACATTAATTATAACCCCATCATGGCCCTACACCCTCCCCTCCTATACACCTATCACCTTTTTTAGTTCTCCCCTCAGACCCGCCCCTTTGTCGGCTCTTTCGTCCAGGTCCCCCCCCTCCCCTGTGTCTCCCTCTCTCCACAAAAGTTTACTCATCAAGCGCCTGGAGTCATCGCCCAGCGCCCGTCCCTGAGCATGTAGTGTCCTCCCATATAACTGTACTCAGACTAGTGGGTGGGGAAGGGGAGGGGGCGGGAGGGGAAGGAGACAGCTGGTCAATACTGCGGCTTCTCCTGGCTCTCCGCCGCCACCGTCTCCACCACCAAGGCCTATACCAGCGTTTGTGGCACCCGAGGCACTCTTAATACCCCCCCACACACAGTGCCACACAACCCGAACTCACCCCTCAACCCACCCAACCCACCCCTTAACCCACCACTCACTAACCAACCTCTTTCATTAACCATCTACAATAACAATAGGTTTAACCCCCTTCATATGAACTCTTTTAAAACTTAAACCATCGTCATCAACATGTTATTAAACCACCATCCGTCCTCAAAGGGTTTAACGCGGCTCAAGAAGATATACAAAACAAAAACAGGAAAGAGACGATTTTAAGGTTAGGTTAGGTTAGGTAAGGTTAGGTTAGGTTAGGTTAGGTAAGGTTAGGTTAGGTTAGATCAGGTCAGGTCAGGTTGGAAAAAGGGGTAAATATTCTCAAGGTTTTAAGGGCGTGCGTGAAGGCGGGCGCCGTCAGGAGGAGATGTTTGTCCCAGGCAGTGAGGCAAGATCAATGGGTGTGGAGTGGGCGTGTCTGCACCGGCCGCGCCATTCCTGACCTCCTCCTCCTCCTCCTCCTCCTCCTCCTCCCTGGTCGCCGTCAGGAGGCCCTTGGTCGCCATTAACTACCGGACACCATTACAAGTCCATTCGTTTCCACCCCTTGTATATATGGTTGTAGACTTAAAAGACCTTAACTACCTCATTCTTGTTGACCTTGTCGTTAGTGTTTGTGTGCTGTCAATTACCCCCACCCCCTTCTCCCCCTCCCTGTTGCTGTATTATGCTGTAATTGGCTGTTTCACTTAACTACACGACTGTTAAAAGCCATCCATCATAGTATTGGTTAGGTTAGGTTAGGGTCGAGATCAAGGTTCCCTTCTGCGGTCGTGGAATAATACGCTCTCTCGTGAGGTTGGGTCCGCTGAGACCAAGTCATGAGGTTGGGTCCGCTGAGGCCAAGTCATGAGGTTGGGTCCGCTGAGGACAAGGGGGGGAGGGCACGATTTGGGTGCGGGTGTTAAGCCACTGAGCCTGCACACCACCACACCACCTCACCACTACACCCACCACCACCACCACCACCACCCACCACCCACACCACCACCACCCACCACACCCACCACCACCTCCACCACACCTACCACCACCACCTCCACCACACCAACCACCACCACCTCCACCACACCTACCACCACCACCTCCACCACACCAACCACCACCACCTCCACCACACCTACCACCACCACCTCCACCACACCTACCACCTCCACTACACCTACCACCAAAGTCTTTGGCTGGTGTATTGTACCCTATTCTGTGTACACCCTCCCTTATACACACTAGGCTATCACACTTACACACACACACACACACACACACACTGTCTATACCTGTATTTAATTAACCAACTACAGGTAAGGTTGATCAGGTATACAGTACATTTCAGACTAATGAACGATACAGCCACTGTACCGTAATTACTGTACCGGTATACGATTATTGTACCGGTGATTTACGTAACCGAATCCACTTTCCCTCCTCCTTCTCTTCTTCTCTCCGTCCCTCTTTCTTCCTCCTCCTCTTCTTCTTCTCTCCCTCTTTCTTTCTCCTCCTCTTCTTCTTCTCTCCCTCCCTCTTTCTTCCTCCTCCTCCTCTTCTCTCCCTTTTTCTTCCTCCTCCTCCTCTTCTCTCCCTCCCTCTCTCTTCCTCTTTCCTCCTCCTTCCACGGTCAGTTTTTCCCTCCCTTTTCTTCTTCTTTTATTGTTTATTCTGCTTCGCCTCCCATTCACCTCTCCCCCCTCCCCCCTTTTGCTCTCCCTCTCTCTTCCCTTTCATCCCGAGTTCCTCTTTATACCCGCCTTCCTTGTTCCTCTGCCCTCCCCCTTCCCTCCCCCCTCCCTCTTTTCCTCCTACCTAACCCTCATCGTGCTCACCCCTCTTCCTCCTCTCCTTCCTTTCCTTCTCACCCCTTCCCCCCTCTCGCCTCTTCCCTCCCTTCCTCTTCCACTCCTCCTCTCCTTGACGTCACTTTCTCCTCACTCTTCTCCTCCTCCCCACCCCCCTGTACGCCCAACCAACCTCTACTGAACGGCCAAAAAGGGCTTCATGAACGGCTGGTGAACGGCGCATGAACTTGTGAACGTGGAGAACCAGATAAACGATAAAATGATGAACAAGGAGAGATTTAAGAACACAAACATAACCTAACCTAAACAAAGCCGTCGTCACTCCACTGATCCACTCTTAATCCACCCACAGGTACGTGATCCACTTCTGATCCACACACGGGGCCAATATCCAGTCCTGATCCACTCTAGGGGGTCAATATCCACTTTTGATCCACTCTAGGAAGTCAATATCCAATCTTGATCCACCCAGCAGGGCAATATCCACTCCTGATCCACCCAGAGGTACGTGATCCACTCCTGATCCACCATGGAGGCCAATATCCATTCTCAACCCACCCTGGGAGGCTAATATCCCCCTTTGATCCACTCTCGGAGGTCAATATCTACCTCTGATTCACCCTGAGAGGCCAATATCCACTCCTGATACACCTTGAGAGGCCAATATCCACTCCTGATCCACCCTGGAGGCCATTACCCGGCCCTGATTCACCCTATAGAGTCCAATATCTACTTCTAATCCACCCGAGAGGCAAATATCCACTTCTGATCCACACAAGGGGCCGTTTACCCCTCCCCAACATTAGCTGTTTGGTTATATAACTATCAGGAAGGAGGGGAGGGAGAGGGGAGGGGAGGAACAAAGAAGAGGGGAGAGAGAAGGGGAGGGGGATGGAGAGGGGAAAGTGTAAGGGAAGGAGCGACGAGGGGAGAGAAAGAGAGAATGAGAAAGGAGGGGAAGGAGGGGGTGGAAAGTGAACGGAAGAAATAATTAGGAGAGGGGAAAGAGGGGGAGGATGGGAAAGGGGAAGAGTAGAGAGGAGGGCGAAGAGAGAAGGGTGGAGAGGGGGAACGGTGGGTGGAAAGGATAAAAGTGAAAGGGCAGAGAGGGAAGGGCGAAAAGGGGGACAGGGTAAGTGGGGAGAGAGGGCGAAAAGGAGTGTATAAAAAAAGGTGAAGGGTGGGGAAGGGGAGAGGGTAATCAGGTATATTGAGCGTTCATGCCTATGTTATTTACCTCCTGAAAGACAGAAATTATTCATGGTACATCGACCCGAGTAACGAGTGTTTGTGCTTACATGACCGCTCGCTGTCTCTACTGCCGGGAGGGGGGTGGTTGACGGATGTGTGACGTACGACGATGGATTTGTGAAAGGGTGTGACGTAATAGGAGCCTGTGGCGGTGAGCTGTGACGAGGGCAAGGACGTGTTCCAAGTCCGAGGCTCCGACAGTTCCAAGTCCTGGGCTCCGACAGTTCCAAGTCCGAGGCTACGACAGTTCCAAGTCCTGGGATCCGACATTTCCAAGTCCTGGGTCTGAGAGGGCGAGCGTGTAAGTCCAATGTCTCGTAGGTCGGCAAGAGGCCCCGTGAGTTGAGTGCCTGGAAGCAGAGACGGGCGGCATCGATCGGTGAATGGGGTCCGTCTGTGGTTCACGTTGAGGACTCTGTTATCGACCCGCCAATGAGTACATGCTTAGGGTTTATTGGTCCGGGTGGTGTGTGTGTGTGTGTGTGTGTGTGTGTGTGTGTGTGTGTGTGTGTGTGTGTGTACGTCTTTGTTCAGCGGGTTGTGGTTATCTTACCTGTCTGTCCCGACCTCTGGGTGATTACGTGAGTCAGGTGAGGTGTAGGGGGTAAAGTACAACGCTGATTAAAGAGAGTCCAACTTGAGTACGATCATGTGAGGTCACGAGGCTCATAACACACATCAACACCCACTTATCACCTAAACAAACACAAAAACAACTACTTTTATCATTGTTACAGAGTACAAACAAACACAATCTTACTTTCTAATGATAAATGAACAGGTAAAATGGGTAATTAGTGACGGAAATACCTGTTTAAAAAAAAAAGTACGGGAAAATCGAATCGTTTCTTTACGTAAGTTGAATCGATGAACCCGTTAACACACACAACATGACGCAAGTTTTTTATCCCAGGGTCACGGCTAAAAATACAGGTAAGCCAAGCATAGGTGAACACACAAGCAAGAAAACCTCCCCCCCCCTTCCAACCCACCACCTACCCACTCATGCACAGAGCGGGGGGAGGGGGGAAATGTTCAAGGGGAGGAGGGGAGGGGGGAGGGGGGCTTCCATTGAGCGAAGAGTCGAGCAGACACCTAAATTCAGCGCTCTGACCCTTGCATATTCTGACTATGACACGGACCTAAAGGGGAGATAGCAAAGCGGGGAATAAAGGAGAAGTGGTGGAGCGGAGAGTAAAGGGGAGATGGCAAAGCGGGGAATAAAGGAGAGGTGGCAGAGCAAGATGAGAGAGAGAGAGAGAGAGAGAGAGAGAGAGAGAGAGAGAGAGAGAGAGAGATTAAGACAGTGACGAGGAAGGATTGAATTAAAACAGTTTATTTGGCCAGAAAAACACAGATACAGAGAGGATAATAATAACAACATTAACAGTTGAGAACTTGAGCTCTCTTTTAGGCACCTGATATATACTATACATTTATCTCAAGGAAGTATTATGTAACATTTAGTAACATCTGGAATAGTACAATTGCATGATGGTAATAAGAACATCTCATAATGTTACCACGGTTATCACTTCAATATTTACTTATTTTATTTATTTATTATTTTGATTTATTTATTTATTTTTATTTTTTATTTATATACAGCATATATATATATATATATATATATATATATATATATATATATATATATATATATATATATATATATATATATATATATATATTTATATATATATATACATACATACATACACATACACTTATACATATAAATTACAGTGGAATTGAGAAACATAAGTTTAATGGGGGAGCAGTACAACCTGGGTTGTACAGTAATAAGGTTGAACAAGAGGACAGAGCTGTCAGGATAATGTCTATGTTTAATGCAATGGTAATTACTTATTTATTTACATGATAATTTCCGATAAAACGGTTTTGATGGTACAATAAAAGCAGGTACTGTAAATATAGTAAGTGTTACAAGAAATATTAATACTTCGACAATAGATATTTTTTTTAGAGATGATTTAAAGGAAGGGAGCGTAGTCTTTGCTGGGATGGGTGGGGGTAGGTTGTTCCACACCGGGATATTTTAT
>NW_024744344.1:0-21964 GCF_018991925.1 Homarus americanus | reverse complement strand
GATGGTCTTGGAGATGCCACGCGTTATAAAACAATTACTAAATAATTCTTCTTAATAAAGTTGATACAATTCTGAGAGAGTATTTCACTTCCTCATTTACCGACTTATTAAATTACTGTATGGTTATAATGGAATCATTTTATTGATAAAGTATATATATTCTTCATTGCTCTGCTTATTGTTTTAGTATAAGAATAAATAAGTGACAAAGATATACAAGAGGAGTGAATTATTCATTATAAAATAGCTTTTATACATTAACCAATACTGTATATTAAGAGAAGTGAAGCTGTAATATATAAGCACCTTACAAACTGTATATAACAGAGACACCGTGACCTTACGGGGGGACTGACCATCAGGTTCTGCTGGTTCTGGGTACAAGTCTGAACAAATTTTCCGATGTCTCTTTGTTTAAGTTAAATTTCCCCCCCAAAATAATAGTTTAACAAATCTCTTTTAACTTAAACAATCCAACATTTCAGGTTTAATTATAAATCAGATCATAATATCAGTGTTTACATATACACAAGAGTTGAGGCGTTTTCTTGTGTTGATGACAGCAGCACAATCTCGGGTGCCAGTGACGTCGGCCTATGGTAAATTCGGTCAAGTAACCTCGGCCCGCATCCAGTGGTAACCTCGGCCCACATCCAGTGAAAACCTCGGCCCACATTCAGTGGTAACCTCGGCCGACATTCAGTGGTGACCTCGGCCCATTTTAGTGATTTCGTCCCATCATAATATTGGCCGAGGTCACCATCAATAATTTTCTTTTGTAATAGTTAAGCCATATGAAAAGTACCCAATGGTTAGGTTAGGTTAGGTTAGGTAAAAAGTTTAAAAGTAGTGAAATTAAAGATAAAGATCAAGTACACACGCACACTAATTGATCACCATGGAGTGGTATGAGGAGCTCTGGTGCACCTGAAAGGGGTGACATAACGAGGCTATTGTAAGGCTGGCAGATAAGGTCAAATATTATACCTTTCTATTTACATGTATAAAAAACTATGATGAAAATATTTGCCTAGACAACGGTGGACATCCCTCAAGTGCCAAAAAACAAATATTACAATTCTTAGAGAGTGACATCCCGATCACCCATGAAACTCTTACATCACGAATATACATAAATTTATTGAAACATACTCGTTGGTTTTTGAGATAATTTGATGAAATTTATTAATACATAGAGAACTTTATACATACGGTACGGATACGTGAATAAAAACATGCATGTAAAGGTAATCATATACATACCTGCCTACTGAGATACTGTACTGATCCTAGGAGCTTTTATACTCGACATTTCAGATTTCTCTTGTTATATAAAGACCAACGGACGTGTGTATTCGGGAAGTATTGTAACAGGTAAAAAATATATACGGTATACGGTATATTTAAAAGAAAAGGGGGGGGGGTAGTGAAACTTGGCGTGTGGTAACCGCAGAATTTTACCCCACCACCGCCTGGTAATTGACGATACACACAACTGCTGGTCTAATGTGTTGTTGCTTTTTACAATCTTTACCTTTGGGTGATGTTCCTTAACTCGCATAATGGTATGTGTTATATACTTTATTAATGCAGCTCTGAGTTTTGATATTCGAGAATAAAAAGTAGTAATTAACCTCATATTAATCAGCTCAATGAGGTATTACAGGAAGTGGATGTATTTTCTATGTAATGTTATGTATAATATCTTAGTATTGAATGTCATAAATAAAAGACCAGATAATGTTGTTAACAAAGGGGTCGTCAACTTGTGCTAAGGGGGAGAACGTCTCTGGATTATGTTGTCGAGGCTGTTAGGTAAAACTAGACTCTGGAGCAAGGTGTTGTGGGAGTATATTTTAGAATCAGCTCTTCTCTATCAGCTTAACATAATTATTACAACACCTGAATATCACTGGGCAAGTTTTTAGTCGAATCGTCTACTGCTTCAGTATTAGTGATATAATTTTTCAATTAATTTACATATCTTTTGTATAAATAGATTTATATTTTAATAATATACAAAATGATACTAATACGAAAAATTTTCTTTTTTTTTGCTCTCGGAACAGAATTTAATGTGTAGGCAAATATTACTCGTGTAAATCGCCACGTGTCGAAGACCCATCAAGATGCTTCACACATGATGGATCAGTTAATACTTGAGAGAGTAAGAAGAGGCGACACATAACACAACAAAGAGGCAAAATCTTTCTGAGAGAACTATTAGGAACAAAATTAAACTGTAATAAACTTTTTTCAGACTTTTTTCATCTTACTGCTTGTGTGAGTCAGCTCTGAAAGTGTCTAAAGAATCTTCTAGATAATTAAATTATAAGTTGAAATGGAAAGCAACAAGGAAATATTGTTAAGCAGAAGAGACAAAAATATATCCACTATGAAATTTAAGCCAAATTACAAAATACATTTTACAGTCCAACAAAAATTTAAAGAACTCTTTTGACGTCATGTAAATTGTTTTATGAATATCCAAAATTTTATGTCGTATGTAATTTACATTTTATTTGTGGGTTGGCTATCGTGTTGCTATCAACTGATAATAGAATTTAGAGCACGTCATCATTTATTTGATCAATATATAGTTGATTCACTTATTATTATTTTTCCTGAATATACATATATTATCAATCTTTTCTTTCGTTTTCTGTAAATTTAAATACCAACAAATCTTTCTCATCCCAGGTTGATATTCTCAACACCACATCTAGTGAGTACACACTCGCCGCCACTCACTGATTTAGTACCTCGTTTGGGTGCAAGTTTACCGATGTGTTTTTATTGAGAATGTTACTCATGAAGATATGAGTTTATTTTCCTTATAAGATAACTCTTCTTTGTCAAAATGTTTTATATTTAGATAAATTAGGTTATCGACTATGTAGAAGCAATTCGGGACTAATATGAGAGACGCTCCTGCAATATCGGTTACAATGATATACGGCGACCATTACAATACAGGACGGTGGCAGTGAGTGAGACGAATTTGCTGGACGGAATAAGAGGGTGAAAGATAGTGTAGTGTACAGTACATGGGAGGAGAGAGGTAGAAATACTGAGAGAGAGAGATGCTGTTATTAGGTATAGACAAGAGAAGAGGGATAGAACAACCTTCAATGTTTTGGTCAGACAGGGAGACATGTGATAATATATGAATCAATTTGCTTACGATCATTATGGAATAGGTTGAAGATAGACTAAATCGAGACCAGAATAACTGTTGGGTGGAGGAAATGGTAGTGGTGGTGTGAGCATTTGAGGTATAAAGAACGGAAATGTATTTGAGGTTTCCTCTTTGTACATAATGTATTATAGTACTACACACAGGGAGAAGGGCTCTGAAACTGTCGTGGTTGAGCAAGTTTGTTCTGGAAGTAGAGCAAATAACATAAAACTGATAGAAGGATTATTCAATAGTTGTTTACATCACTACTCTGCTGCAAGTTACAGTTAGTATATGATAGAGATTCAGGAGGTGAAGTCCGTTCGAGAGGTCCAGGTTGGAAAAGTTGGATAGCGATTATATTCGGTTTACTTCCAGGATATGTACTGTCAATATCATTTGTGTACTATAAACACCTTTTAACAAATAGAAAGTGTAGGGAGAGATTACACAGGCATCGTTTTCAAGGCGACCCATCACCAAAGAGTGAAGATACATTTGCAACAAGATGTTTTAAACTCCAGGAAGCTGTGACATAGGAAAAACATTGTGAAATGGAGAGTTCCAAGATGTGCTGTTCCGGGATATGAATATCGGATATTGAGAGATACGGTAAATGCCGATAGATGGTGCAAGATGCTGGCACTATCGACGGTAGTTCGTCAACACAGCGACTTTGGAAATAAATACTGTATAGACTAGAGAGAATAGGGAGATGTCACTGTAGTACCGGAAGTGTTAGGGTAGGGTTATAATTGTGGATTAATTTGATTGCTCTCCTCTGCTCTGCACCAAGTAGTGGTGACAAAGTGCCACGACACCACATCCTGCCCACATATGACAGCAGTAATTAATCTCGGTGAGCATCTGTTTCACGTAAACGCTTGCCAACTGTTTACCGGTTGAATAAGACATAAAATTGGGCCTGATGGATATGCCAAAATCAATGTTGAAATGTACTTTAGTTTAGTTGCGTTGATGGAAACAACGGTGGATAGATCCCACTAGTGACTAAACTATCCAAGCGAGATCCTCCGGAAGAGATGATGTCTGTTGTCTACCACTGAAAACTTTATTTTGAGTGACTGAGGCAGTCAGAAGGGCTGAATCATCTGTATAAGAATGAACTGTTGTTTGTTGTCGGGGGAAAGTGGGCCATATGCAGAGAAAAAATATTAAAGTTACTGGAGCTGTGTCTAGTAAAAGCTCAGGATCTGTATGACATTACACCAAACGGGGCGGACATAGTGGAAGGATTAATACAGCGTCTGATGTTGAGGTGTGAAACATGAGGTTACAATAATAGAATGACAAGACACAAACTAACTTGGAAATAATTATCTTGAAGTTCGGGTGAGGAAGATCAAGAGAAGACAGAGTGAGGACTGTAACATTAAAAGATCATTTGGTAGAGAGATAAATGTCTGAATAAGTAAAGCAGAGATTGTGTTGATGTTTGAAATTATGGAGATAATGGAATAGGATGACTGAATAATTGAGGCAGATAGAAGACAAGTAGATACGAGGAGAGCAGTAGATATACAGTGTAGTAGGCAGCCGTCAAACAGGGAGGTACTACCGCCTGGGAAGATATTGGAAGCATAATGTGTTGTCTAATGGTAGACCCTGCTGCCATATGTGACCAAGTCCCAAGTTGCTGATCTGACTTTTTGCCTCATTTACACACATTTGCAGGGTCTCAATTGTTTCTCTTACTTGATAACACAACATACATATACTGTAGTGTAGCGTTTCCCACTATTGATTTTTTTCTTTGTATTTCTTGATTATTATTATTATTATTATTAGGGTTGTTATTACTATTATTATCATTATTATTTTATTTTACTTTTGATTAAAATTTTTATTTACTATGAATTACTGTATTATTATTATTATTATTATTATTATTATTATTATTATTATTATTATTATTATTATTTCATTGTTGTTGTTGTTGTTGTTGTTAAGTTGTTGTTGTTGTTGTTGTTTCTGTTGTTGCTGTTGTTGCTGCTGTTGTAGCTGTTGTTGCTGCTGTTGTTGCTGTTACTGTGGCTCTTGTTGCTGTTTCTACACTCGTTTTGTTTGCTGTTGTTGCTTCTGTTATTGTTACTGTTGTTGCTGTTGTTGCTGTTGTTGTTGTTGTTATTGTTGCTGTTGTTATTGTTGCTGCTGTCGCTGCTGCTGCTGCTGTTGTTGCTGTTTTTGTTGTTGTTTTTGTTGCTATTTATAATGCTGTTGCTGTAACTTGTTGCTGTTGTTGTTGCTGTTGTTGTTGTTGTTGCTGGTTGTTGTTGTTGTTGTTGCTGCGTTGTTGTTGTTGCTGTTGTTGTTGCTGTTGTTGTTGTTGTTGTTGCTGTTGTTGTTGTTGTTGCTGTTGTTGTTGTTGTTGTTGTTGTTGTTGTTGTTGTTGTTGTTGTTGTTGTTGTTGTTGTTGTTGTTGGGCGGTTGTTGTTGTTGCTGTTGGTTGTTGTTGTTGTTTCGCCCCCAGGTCCCGATGTGGGTCAGTGACCTGTGCCCGGGTGGGCTAATCCCCGTACAAAAAAAAAAAAAAACTCCGTGTATGATTTGAGAGACGAGGAAATCTGGGGTTGTTTTTATGATCCATTTTGATAGTCAGCGACAAACGACTTACTGTATTTGTGGTACATAAAGCGAATAAAGACAGTTTATGTTGTTTAAGAGCATTTCCGTTTCCAATAATATTTCATCATAACACAGTACTGAACATTGTAACTGTAAATACTTGTCTTTATGAATAACATTGCACATCTTATCTGGGGTCATTACGTAACTGACAGTATGTCTGTTTTTCAGTGTCGAATGGTCGGTCAGTCGACATATACTTCACACCTTGTCAGGACCCATCACTTACCTTCCCACACCTCCGACAGTTTTATAGGTAATACTTTAAGATGAGGAAACCATTAGTGTCCCGCCAGCTTGTCTGGACACAAACCCATAAATTTGGTGGTGAGGGAACGCTAGACAAGACTAAGTACACAGCCCATCAGTTAATGCCTTGGCTTCTTGCCAAAAGTTAACCACCCGCACTTAATTTGACAAACATATTGGATATAACTAAACTACGTAATCTTTTAAATGCGGGAGTCAATTACTGTAATGCGGTGATAAGGTGATAACTGAGGCCTGTGTTGTCGCCACAACTAAGAGGGGCTTCATAACGTTCCACAAAACAAACTATAAATAACAATACTTCCCCTATAGGATCGATATATTTATTAAGGAAGGTCTTAGTTTTCGAAGCAAAAAGTCCAGGAATAAAGATCATTTTAGTTAAGACGCAAAGACAAATCCCCGCTTCTCACTCAATTTAGGTAATGCAGTTGTTAGTAAACTGCTTCCCGCTTGAGTTAATGTGTATGAATATAACACTCTTACACCTGCTGTGTGTGCACTGTGCCGCACAGATGTCCCTCTTACATACCTGGACAGATATATTTACTTTAATAATTTATCTATTCAGGTAATTAGCGAAAATGTAGAAAACAATTCATATAATCTTCTTATTTGTTTATTTCGAACATTATATCCAGCATTTTGAGCGAGCACACGTAATGAAATATGATTTATGTATTTGATAATGTTTTTCGAATCAATTTCCAAGAAGGATTACTTGTATATTTCATTCATAATCCTTGGTTTTAACAAAATTAACATATGTGTCAAACAGATGAAAAAAAAGGGTTTTACCCGGAAATAAATGTTTAACAGTCAATAAGAAAGCCTGCAGCTACCTTCCTTATGTAACGCTGAAGGCTTATCCTCTGTATGTAAGATTATACGCTGTGAGACTTACAGCTAAGACTCCTGGAGTGAGCTTTAATTAACGACAAAGTTCACAAGTGAGTGGGGGGTGAGTGGTGGCCAAGACGTGGAGGAGGGGGATATGTGGTGGCCAAGACGTGGAGGAGAGGAGTGAGTGGTGGCCAAATCATGGTGGAAGGAGGTGAATGGTGGCCAAGACATGGAGGAGGGAAGTGCGTGTGGCCAAGACGTGGAGGAGGGAGGTGAGTGGTGGCCAAGACGTGGAGGAGGGAAGTGCGTGTGGCCAAGATGTGGAGGAGGGAGGTGAGTGATGACCAAGACGTGGAGGAGGGAGGTGAGGCAGGCCAAGACGGAGGAGGAGGTGAGGGCTAAGACATGGAGGAGGGAGGAGTGTACAGACGTGAAGGAGGGAGGTGTGTGGTGGCCAAGACGTGAAGGAGGGAGGTGTGTGGTGGCCAAGAAGTGGAGGAGGGAGGTGTGTGGTGGCCAAGACGTGAAGGAGGGAGGTGTGTGGTGGCCAAGAAGTGGAGGAGGGAGGTGTGTGGTGGCCAAGACGTGGAGGAGGGAGGTGAGTGGTGGCCAAGACGTGGAGGAGGGAGGTAAGTGGTGGCCAAGACGTGGAGGAGGGAGGTATGTGGTGGCCAAGACGTGAAGGAGGGAGGTGAGTGGTGGCCAAGACGTGGAGGAGGGAGGTGAGTGGTGGCCAAGACGTGGAGGAGGGAGGTATGTGGTGGCCAAGACGTGGAGGAGGGAGGTGAGGGTACAAGACGTGAGGAGGGAGGCAGGTGAGGGTGGCTAAGACGTGGAGGAGGGAGGTGTGTGTGGTGGCTAAGATGTGGGAGGAGGAGGTGGGTGGAAGCAAGACGTGGAGGAGGGAGGGCAGGCTAAGACGTGGGAGGAGGGAGGTATGTGGGTGGCTAAGACGAAGGAGGGAGGTGAGTGGTACAAGACGTGGGAGGAGGGAGGCAGGTGAGTGGTGGCCAAGACGTGGAGGAGGGAGGTGAGTGGTGGCCAAGACGTGGAGGAGGGAGGTATGTGGTGGCCAAGACGTGGAGGAGGGAGGTATGTGGTGGCCAAGACGTGGAGGAAATACTCACAACTTCTTCCTCAATTAAAAATTAGAAATTATTTATTCCAGAAAAATATAAAATAAGACTGAAATAAATTTAGCATTGATGTATGGTAGAATCAGTACCGGTATAGAGCGAATAACATCAGGTATAAATTAATAAGGTAAAACATTGAGTTATTTAATTGTAAGTAAACACACGAAATGTCACTTATTTAGGTGTTTAAAGAACATTAACACCTGGAGATGTTTATATTAGAAGTGACATAAGTCATGCCCCACCCCAGTCCAGGCATGTCCCTCTCAGGACTCACATAAATCCCTAATATTTCATATAATCAGTTATAGTACATAGTTATATTCTAGATGCAAAATTTATATATTTCTTTAATATTTCATCTATTTTCCTATTTTTAAACATCCACTCTATTTGCATGGGGACATTATTTATATGGGCATTTCTATATACATTAAGCAATGGGCATTCCAGTATATAATGTGGCAGGGTATGGGATCTGGATGTTCTACAAACTCTACATTCCTTATCCTGTTCACTTCTCTCAGCTCCAAGTTCCCAATAATATTTATATCCTAATCTTAACCTCATATACACTGAATCTTTCCACCTACTTCCATCTTTCCCATATGTAAATTTTGTGTTCATGAGAACATGGTGGTAATGTTTCATTGTTTCACTTTTCTCGTATATTTCATTCCTTTTGAAATTAGCTTCTATTGATTGTATTTTCCGTAATTTGCTCCTTAATTGTTTCAAGGTTTTAGTACATATTATGTCGATCTTGGCCTTTTCCGTGGCTCTTTTTGCTATTATATCTACTGCTTCATTAAGACCAATGCCTACATGTGAAGTGACCCATACAAATTGAACATTATGGCCATTTTTCCTTATTGTATTTACTAATTTTCTATATGAACCAATAATGTGTTCAAAGACTGGACTCCCACTGTTCAAAGAATCCAAAGCTGCCCTACTATCAACAAAAAAATATGCATCTTTATACCTCTTTACAACATTTTCCAATCCTACTAACATTGCATATAACTCAGCTTGTGTTGATGAAAAAAAACTGCTCAACCGACGTCCAATTTTTATGTCATCATTTCCTTGTACTGTTTACTGTCTTATAAGTATCCCGCACCCTGCCCTACCACTTGACATAACTGAACCGTCACAATATACATGCAATGTGTTTATTTTAGGCAAATTACTAATCTTATTACCATATAAAGACCTTAACTGTCCTGGTTCATGTAATGATTTCTTCATTGTGAGAGGCACTATGTCTAATTCTACGTCTCGTTCTTGACAGGGTGGCTTCTTACAACTCTTCTGAACAGCTGTACACCAGTCTGTCAGATTACATTTTTTTAATAATATTTACTAATCCACTCGTGTATCCTCTCTTGCCTTGCCTGCAGAAGGTCCTTTTACCTTTTAAACCATCATTTATATCTTGTACAAATTTACCCCCACTGTGCCCTCTCATTAATCGAACTGCTGCAACTGTATTAATTTCATTGAACCTCTGTGAAATGCTCTGTAACCCTAGTTCCATTTTCATTATCTCAATCATTGCATTCTTTTGACACCCTAAAATTATTCTCATTGCTTCATTTTGCATGATCTCAAGCTTCCGTTGCCTTCCTTCACCAGTACAAGAGAGGACAGGTGCTGCATAGTCTATAAGTGATCTGATGGTAGAAATATAAATCATTCTCAGTATGGGTACCCCAGCACCTTTACCACAACATGCTAGAGCCTCAAGGGCTATAATCTTGCTCTTCATTGAGTGAGGACATGATATATTTCTGCCTCTTTACTTTCACTAGTAAAGCCAATATACATTCCTAAATATTTATTCTTTGACACTTTCTCAACAATTTTTCCATTTAGAAAAACGGATTCAGTTCCTCTTCCTTTACATTCACACTTGGTTTTTTCTTCATTGATAACTAAGCCCATTTTTTGTGAAAGAACAATAAAATTATTTAATGCAATCTGCAAATTTTTGACAGAATTTCCATGAAATATGATGTCATCTGCATAAATGATGGTTACAACTCCTTTGGGATATTTGTGTGAGGCTATCTTGTTCATTAACACATTAAATAACATTGGACTCAATATTCCCCCTTGGGGAGTGCCTAGTTCAAGTGCTCTTTCCTCAGACAAACATCCCTGATACCATACACAGATTTTCCTTCCATGCAAGTAGTCACCTATCCAGTGTAACAACTTTCCTGATACCCCTAGAGCAGCCAGTTCATTCATAACTACTTCACTGTGAGCTTTATCAAATGCTCCTTGTAAATCCACAAAAACTCTACATCTGTCTGCATCATTTGATAAACATTTTCTAATACAGTCTGAAGTACATTTCCCTTCCAAAAAAAAACAAATAAATTACAAGATAGATTTTCCCCCACAATATATACAAGCCTATTTAATAATACTCTCTCCATCATCTTGGAAAAACAAGTTGTTAAAGACACCGGCCTGTATCCACCAGTTGCCTTGGGGACAGGAATAACTATCGCGTTCTTCCATTCTGTTGGTAATCTACCCTCTGCATAGCTCATGTTGAATAAATCTAATAATGGACTATTTTCCATACCAACTAAGCAGTTCAAAATTTCATAAGTCACACCATCTTCGCCTGGTGCTGTAGATTTTCCTTTTTTAACAGCATTTACTAACTCATCTTGAGTAATATCTACACATGTTACATCACAAATATTTAGAACTGATGAAATAAATCTTCTTCTTTCATTTTGCCACTCATCTAAAGCTTCTATTTTCCTGTTAGGCAGGGAGGCAACACTAGCAGCTTTAGCCCATTTGTCAACCAGTTTATTAGCTTCTTCCTCTGGATGAGGATGGCTAATAAAATTACTCCTTTTTCCTCTAATTTTGTTAATATCCTGCTATATTTCTTTGAGATTTTTACTCTCCCCAATGTGCAGCGCAAAGTCTTGCCAATATTTCTCCCTTGCCTCCTTCCTAGCCTGCCCACATATTTTGGCTATATCCATGAAGATTTCCCTATCTTCTTCTCTTCTACCATTCTTTACCCAATCTTTATGTGCTGCCCTTAACATTTGTGTCCATCCCTTCAACATTTTGTCATTGGTATAGCAGTGTTTCCTAGCCCCATGTGTCTTATCATTTATCTTTTTCTGTGTTGCCTTAGTTAAATATCTTTCTATCTCCCCAACTAAGTCATTATAAAAGCTATCCATACAGACTTGTGTATAATTTCTGTACCATTTCTCTATATTTTGGGTAAACACTTCTGTGTCATCCTTGTTTAGTTTCAATCTCTTCCTCCTATATCTCACCTGTCTCTACCCTAATGGTAATTGAACATACACAACAAAATGGTCACTGACTAGCTCCCTTATCATCTCACATTCTCCCTGGACTCCCTGACTGCTTATCATGCAAGCATAGTCTAACCTTCCTCCTTTAATATGAGTCACTTCCTCATTTCCTAACAAGTATGCATCTGGGTGATCTTGTAAAAATTGCCAAAATTTTATACCATTACAATTAATTCTCACCATTGTTTGGAGTCTTGGATGTCGAGCATTAAAATCTCCTACAGCCAAAGTTGAGTCCAAAAACATGCAATCTGGTAAGAAGTTGAGGTCAAAACAGCCTCCAGAAATGTACAAATTTGCTATGTTCAATTCTCCTTCCTTCAAATATAACTTTATACAGACACTTTCTATTCCTTGTACTCTACTCGGGCTTCCAACTAGTTCTGCTGGGATGGAATTCTTAATGTATGTTGAGACCCCTCTTATACCTTCACCCGAATAGAGATGAAATCCCTTATATCCAGACAGTTTAAGCAGGTCGCCTTTCCTGTCTCCAGTCTCTTGAAGGGTAATTATGTCAATATTATTTTTAAGGGTAAAGTAGTGTACATCTGTCACTCTATTTCGTAGACCATTAACATTCCAGGACATTATCTTAAGGCTAGCTAGATCCATGATTAATATTTACACATTTTATATCCTTTCCAATCAGATTCTTTAAGAAGCCCCAATCCTCCTGCACAGATTCCCATTTCCTCAAAAGTTTTTCTTTATCATCATCTTTACACGTTACCAACACATTTTTAAAACTTTCAGTTATTGCTCCCTGCACTACACAATCCTTTATTTTCCTCTCCTTCCCTGTAATACTTATTTTAAGCACTGAATTTTTCAAAAGCTTGAGCTCTTCACTTTCCTCTTTCCCTTCTAATTCTACATTATTCACAGCTTTGTTTTCCCTTTCTTTATTTATCACTGTATCAAGTCTTTTCTCTATCACTTCTATTTTCTGACCTAACTTTTGCAAAAGCTGAAACATCTTACGCACCTCTTCTCCCAGAATTTCTTGCACAGTTTTATCACTAACCTGGAGGGCTGCACCACTACTCTCACTTGCTACTTGTTTATTACTCTGTTTGTTCCTGGCATCAACAACTCTTCCGGCCGCAATCGCAGTCCTATCCTTCTTGAATCTTCATGCCAGGCATTCTCAGGGATCACTGTCTCCACTGTCTGTGTGTTCTGCTGTCTTGTCACTGTCAGACCACAGCGTACTTCTTCAGTGTTCTCTGAATAATTCCTTTGTTGGTCACTTCTCATACGTGGCCTCATCTCGCATGCAATTGAACTAGCATTGTGAGTTTTACCACAATTACAACAACAAGGCTTCACTTTCTCTCCTGCATTGATCTTGTCCTTACAGTTGCTAGATTCGTGCTTCTCCCACAGAATCTACAACGTGGGTCCAGTTGACAGCTCCAGGCCTTATGTCCCCATCTGCAACACTTGAGACACATTATTGGTCCCTCCACATATAGTGCCACCTTCCTATACCCTGCTCCTGTGATGAACACTTTCTCTGGAACCTTTCCTCTCATTAGAGCAATAACCTGGCTTCTCTCTTCTCCCCTTATTAAATGCCTCTTGACCCAAACAAATCTTTCGTCATCCAATAAGTATTCTGGATCTAGTATTACAAGGTACCTGAAGATTATAACCTTTGTAAGTAGTATGTCGCTCTCCTCTGGCAAAACCATCAGTAATCCCTTGTACCCAACAGTTGTCAACAATTCCACAGCCTCCATGGTCCCCACTGTAAGATAAGGCTTGTGTGTGCCTTCTTTCAAAAGAGGCTCAAAGCTGCGATGCTCCCGTCCTAGTTGTACTGCCCATTTTAATTTTTCAAGGAAGGTCATCGGGCATGACTGTGGAAAAATTAATCTCTTCCTGACACGACCAACATTACCTTGTGTGTGTTCTTGTCTGCTTCCTTCAAATTCCATACTTTGCTCTGTTCTTGATCCATTCTCCACTATCTCCTTTCTGTTATTTCCATTATTATTACCACCCACACACGTTTTTTGTCCAAGATTTTTTTGTCTCCTCCTCTCTTACTTCTCCGCTTTCACTGTCCTCTTGCCAGCTTGTCTCCCTCATCCTTATAGAACTTTCTTTCTTTTTCACTACCTCTTGTTGTAGCTGTATTTTCTCACTTTCGAACTTCCCTTGTGCTTCATCACTCGTATTAGACTCATCACTACTCAACTCAGTCAAATGGTTAATATACGATGAATTGCTATATTAATACTCAATTCAAGTAGCTAAACAACTCTTTTCCATTGTAATTTTTTATTAGAATAAGCATTGCCGGATATGGTATGTAAAAGCAACACAAAATTCCCTTTAGTTACCGGACAAACCTTACGTTTGTTATTTTATTTTATATATTTATGGTTTTGGTTGCACTATATTTAAACGGGTGTTGTCGGCAGGAATGTATGGAACAACTTGTCGGGGTCCAGCATAACATCAGAGGCAATAAACGACACTATGACGTTGGCAGATCATCTCTACACTCCCCAAGCAGATAGACAAGTCAGAGTAGGAATATCATCATGAACGTTACCAATTCTTTGCTCAAGAAGGTTCTTGCGAAACGATGGAAGAAAGAAGTTGTGTAGAAGACAGCCTCAGCAACTCCGGTCTCTATGACCACAGCGGAAAGAATCAAGGCAGAAGCAAAGAAATCGCCAGGCGGAGTAATATGTTCGCCAAGTGCCAGACCTTCACCTGTCGTAGGACAACTTGACTATTTTGATAGAGAATGCATCAGAAGAGAGCTCCTCTCGTTTTATGAAAGAGGTGAACTACCTACACTGTCAGCATTGTTGGAGAGGGTAAAGCAGCCTGTTTTAAAGGGTCACAGAGTTCACTTTATAAAATAGTAAAGAAGCTGGGGTTCAAGTACAGAGTGGCAGGAAAATCTTGATGGAGAAGGAGGACATTGTAGCTGCAAGAAACAAATACCTCAGATACAAACAAAAGAACAGAGAAAGCTCTAATCCCCGTCCAGAGGTATATCTAGATGAAACCTGGATCAACCAGAATCAATGTGTTGAGCGGTGTTGGACTGTGAATGACGGATCAGCAGGACCCAAACTCAAATCAGGAAGAGGAGCGAGGTTTATCATCGCGCATGCTGGTGGTCGTCAGGGATTCATACCCGGAGCTCTGTTGATGTTTAGGTCCAAGAATGGAGCCAAGGGTGACTACCACGATTCAATGGATCATGAACGGTTTAAGGCCTGGTTTAAAGAGCAACTACTCCAAAACATCCAAGGAGGATGTTAAGATCATTAAGATCATTAATAAAGTACCAACGAGTAGCACAAGAAGTGTGAAGTAATGCAGTGGCGAGGATCAAATAACATCTGTTATGATCCTTCCTTCACAAAAGTAGAATTACTTCAGGTCTGCAAACAGCAAAAAGAAAAACAGGAATATGAAATAGATCAAATAGCGGACACAAATTACTCAGACCACCTCCTTACCACTGCAGGTTGAGGGAATTACAAATGAGGCAATCCAACACAACCCCAGAGCATTGGCAAAACTGTATAAGACATACATTGAAAATAGAAGGTGAATATAGAGCCAAAGATACTGCTCTAATTCACTTGCTTGAAAATTTTGTAATTAACTTGATCTCAGATGAAAGTAGTGGGGAAGATAACACTGGTAGTGAAATGATTGTGGGAGGATAAGGCGCTGTCATTGTGATGGAGGGATGAATTATACTGTAATGCAATAAAGTTGTCAGTAAAGTCTTAGCCGCAGTTTTATAATATTCCAGCATTATCTTCTGAGAGAGAGAGAGAGAGAGATTAAAGCATGGTCACGATATAACGTGGGAATGGTGAAGTACAGAAGGAAGAGATTCATTTGGAGGAGGATATAAAATTGAGAGTTACCCGGCGGGAAGAAATACAGAGATAACCGGGTAACTTAGAAGGCATGAACATAAATGGCGTAGACTACGAAAGGTTGAAAGTGACTGGAGGCATGAAAGAATAAGGAGGTGGAATACAAGTACAGGACATGAGACGAAGAGAGAGAAGGAAAGGTAGACCTATGTTGTTCATCAGTGGGGAAGGGGAGATGAGTGTAAATTTGTTGTATATTTATTCTCACATTTGCTGTAACTGTAGATATCATCAGATATAACTATATTATAGATGTATGTCAAAATTAACTGAAATTTTGACTGAAGAAATCTTGTCGTGAACTCGGGAACAAGAGAAAGAAAAAATTGTTTTGCGAACAACTTCATATTTCCCGCCTCTGGTGACGGCTGTTTGTTCGAGCTGCCAACCTCCCCATTCTCTCACACTCGCCCACCAACTTTTAGGGGTCGTGTAATATTTCAATGTGAGTCTGATCTCTTAAAATGTTAGTTTTTGCATAATGTAGTATTACTGATACGTAATTTGTCTTAGTATGAATTATTGTTGGTAAAAATAAGTGTATATTAAATGCATCCTCTGAAAGCGTGAATTTGCTACCAGAGTTTAACAGTTAATTCATGTATAAGATTTCTGATAAACTTCCTACGTGCTTATGTTTGATATAATGAATATATGTATCTTTATATAATTTAGCTAAATATTTTTCTCGTTGGAAACGGTCACCCCAACGATTAGGAATAAACTCATTTAGAAATACATCATTACTTCAGAACGAAATCGGACAGGTTTGCAGGAGTCAATCAGCTGTAACTCTGAGAAAAAAGACCCTCACATTAGTCTCTACTTACCAAGTTACCTAACGTGTGTGTGACTGTGTCCGCTCCACCACCACTGTTTTTGTGTTGGGTGAGTTCTGGCACAACTAATTGTGTTGTTAAGTGAACAGACAAACATAAATCAAGTCTACAGTGTATTATATCAAGAGATTATTAGCCGTGTTGTGTGTAAGACTGGGCTCTCTATTGAAGGATGATGGTTTGTGGCCGACCAGAGTGAGTACATTGGCCTCCGGTGAAGTTCCCATGGATGGATCATATCGCGGTGAGTATTATCACAATTTATTGTAGGTTTTGTTGTGTGCTTCCGTCATTATTGTTGTATCTTGGTAAATGTAATCACGATTCGCAGTGTACGAAACTAGGTTTACAGAAGAAGTGTATTCGCTTCCATCGGATAAATATAGCAGGAATTTTGTTAATATAGGTTTGGAAAGGTTACCTTTTTTTTGACCCCCACATTTTCCCTCCTCTTCAATGCCCTGCCCACTTTGGAAGGTCCTTTCCTTTGTCGTTCCTAGTGTTAAAAGGATTATATATCCTTGAATATGCAGTTGTCCCAAAAATAAAGGTCACATTCTTTCAAATCACAATGAAAAATATAAAGAAACAAATTATTTCAATACTAGAATTCTCGGTTCGACATAAAACGAATCTGGAGGGAGGTGTTAGTGCAGTAGTTTAATTTCTTCGAGTTACTACTGTTTTGTGGGGAAAATTTCTCACTTTGTGTAGTAATAGTCATACAGATACATGTACTCTAACTTATTAGATATAGTTTTTTTTATCCCTGGTTAACGTCTGGAGTAAAAACAGGAAGAATTTGTCAACTGATATATATATATATATATATATATATATATATATATATATATATATATATATATATATATATATATATATATATATATATATATATATATAAAGGGACGGATACCTTAGCTTTCGTCTTTATTCAAGAGTTGCCTCTGAAGATGTCTTGAATAAAGACGAAAGCTAAGGTGCTCCGTTGTTTCCCTTTTCCCGTGTGATTTTATCAAGATTTATCTTATCCACGTTTTCATTGTGGATCTACATGATATATATATATATATATATATATATATATATATATATATATATATATATATATATATATATATATATATATATATATATATATATATATATATATATATATATATATATATATATATATATATATATATATTACGTGACAAAAATGTATATATTTTGTGTGTGTGTGCAAAGACTATAATTATACGGAAAATAGAAATGAGACCCCTCGACGTGTGATTGAAATTTTGTTGAGCAGTCGCTAGATGGCTCTACCAAGGTTTTACGTTGACTGTTGACACTCGCAAAATTCAATCCAGTGTACCAGACATGTGTTGCTGGTGGATGTTATCGTCGCGTCATAATTTTCGCAACTGTGTGTTTATACTGGAAAGATATATATCAACACGTACATGTTTAAACTTATATTTTATTATGACTAAGAAAAACTGATGTAGCCGAAGGTATTTGCACGCGAGTTAAAATAACGAAATAGTTATTTGCACCCGAAACTTGTCATCATGGGCATCAGGTGCAGAGAGTGAAACTGTTATCTGCACCCGAGGTGTGTCATAGCGAAATTCGGGTGCAAAATTACTTCATCTATTTACAGTCGATATTGCCTAATCATATTCAATGAAAGATGAAAAAGTGTGTAACTATTCAAACTACAGTAAAACGACCAATTAAGTTCTTTGCGCCGACTTACTGTTTTCGTCATTAATGTTTACAATGGAATTGTGAATATTAAAATTTTTACATACATGAACTGCTTTATTATCGTATACTAACAATATATCACTATGCACATAAACTTGCAGTCAATAGGAAAACATTGTCGAATACCGGTGTACAGTCCCCTTCACCCTTGCGTTTACAGGGACTCTTCATATAAACATTCTCAAATCATTGCATTGAGATATTTGTTTTAATATTGTTTTAGTTTGATTCTATAGCATGTTTACTATTGCGAGTTTCCTTTCTGCCGAATGTAAACAAACACAGCGGTGCCACATTGCACAAAACCTGACGAGCCCCAGTAAGCATACTAGTGAAGGGGACTTTACACCTACGTGCTCACCAAACGTTACAACAATTCAACTAATTAACGGTATTCAAGTTACAAAGGTTAATTTTACCCTCACGTTCACTCAACACAGTAAATTTGTTGTCATCAGTCATTCAGCACACGCACACACACACACACACACATATTACATAACTGTTGCACATTTCATTACATATTTACGTCATAGGAATACAAACAAATATTTCACACCTGTAAAAATTTCCAACATTCGATGAAACACTCAGATAAAATCATGTTCATAAAAAAACAATGATGGTAGCCGCGTATTTAGCAAATTTGTATCGATATGAAAACTAACATTGGCAGGTTTTGGAATAAGCGAGTACTGTTAGAAGAGGGATTATCTATATACATGTGAGATGTTTGAAAATTGTGTTGACTTTGTTCTCTCCTTTGATATTAGCAGGGATGTATAACATAGACATCGGCCTTGAAAAGAGATAATTATATAGTGTAGTTGTCTACACCATCATGTTCACAGGTTACTAACTTATCTTTCAGGGTAATTCGTCGACCTCTAAAATTAAGAGTTTGATTTTATCCCAAGTCAAAGCATAGCAAATGGAATATAGATGGAGACACTTACAACTTTCCCGATGAGGAATATTCTACGTTTTGTTCTCTAACGAAGAATCAAAACCCTTTTTTTTATCGCGTAATCATGACTAGTGGTTGGGATTCTTATGGATGATTAGCTTGATGAACGTTCGACTACCCGCTTTAAATGAATGGTTCTTTTTACCTCATAAATTTTCAGTATTAATCGTAATGGCTCTGTCAGCCTTGGATGGTTTACCAATCTTCACCTTGAGGTTAATTCCTGAGAAACAGTGGTGATCCGAGTCAGTGACAACCCTGGCGACACCTTGACGTTTCTTGACAGGTGATTTAATGTAATGTGCGTGTTCCAGCGATACCTGGTATATTTGTATATTGTTGATGGAAGAAATAGATGCTCATGATTAATATTCCTTACACGGGAGACTATAGGTGTTTCCTTCGTCATTTCTACTACCAAATAGTCTTAAGTACAGCATTTTCAATATTAATTCTTTTATCGCCCACACGACTACTTAGATCTGCCTATATTTATTACTGCGACCCAACTTCCATAGATAATATTATCAGGAGCTCGATAATTATATTTGTTTACATACAGGTATATTATTAGATAATTATAGGACCTATGATGGTGACCACACTGTTTCTCTGTCTCAGTCTATTACACAGTGAGGCATATAACAATATGATCGATCAGGTCAGCACCCCCCCCCAGTTTGTCTTGGCTGATCCCATAATGTCTATTTTTCTCACTCATAATTTCAAAGATTTCTTCTCTGTCTCGGTAGTGCCAATGTTCCAGCTTGAAGTCCGTTTGAGGTTATGGTCACATTATCCGTTGAAACGATCTGTTTTTGAGGTTCCTCTGGGTTACACGTGCAGTTATATTTTCCTGTTCAGCCACGGCTTGCGGGTCCTGTGTAGAAGGGACCTGTGTGTTTCGAGACTACCCACGTCCCAGGTTAGGACGCAGTTCTCTCGGGCCTCCACACCCCAACAACGTAACGCTAGTTCGGGTGCAGTCTCACCCAAAAGTTCGTTAACTCTCCCAGCCAGCTATTGCTGCACTGCCTGCTTCAGATGTTTGAATCTGTCTCCGTACCAACCAGAACATGAAACCGATACGAATGAATCTAAAGGGTCTGTGTGTGATATAGACCCAACCATGAAAGAGAAGGCAGAGGATTGATTGATTCTTGAGTATTTGGAAGAGTCTGTGGAGGAAGAAGGACCACAACAATGGTTCCAGGTCTTGACATGGGGGTATTTATCTTAAAAATTTTCAACTTTTTTGCAACTATCTCACAAATAGTCATGTTACTTTCTACTCCCAGTGACCATTTCTAGGTAAGTACGTTTTTTTTTTTAAACTCTAGCGCCCCCCCCCGTCTGATACACCAACAATTTATACATAACTGTAACAGTAATAGTTATATGGAAGGACCCCCTGGCAACGTCCCAACACACAGTACTGTATAATAATCATTATAATGTGCCTTAAACGCGCTCGAGTGTTTGTGGCCCCTTAATGTCTTGCCAGACGTTATAACTCTGTTTTAGTTCATCGTCCACAAGTCAAAGATATGAGACTATATAACACAGTTTATAAGTTCACACTGGTATAAGGTTTCTCAATATATGAGGCGCCATAAACACCATTAGTGTTGGTCAAGATATACAGTGTGATTGTGTCAAAATACTGCTGATGATGAGGCTGAAGGTCGACTATTGTTATGAGAAGCTGTCGCTCAGACCCGGTGCCCAGAGACAGTTGTGATTCACTGACTAACATTTTGCAATTATGAACTTTAACCGAGATACTATGTTCATAATCAGGCAACACCAGGCTTCACGGAGACCACGTGTTAGAGAGCAAAGAAATATAAATCGCTGGAAACTGTGCCTAGAAACCCTGAGTCTACTCCGTCCCCTTCACTCTAAAGTCTCGGTAAACAGTGACGTTACTCATCAGTAACAGCCGTGATATTTATGTTTTCTTTACAAATACAATATTATTAACAGTACTGTTGTGTGCACTATCTTACAGCGAATTAATTAAACAAGGAATCATTATTTACCAAAAAACTGGAAACGTCTTGTAGGAATGCAACAAAACATTGTAGTATTTCCATTCCGTGTCGCCATCAAGTGATCTGTAATCGAATAGATTTGCTAAGTGACGCTACGCCTATCTCTCTCAAATAAAGTAAATACATACGCCTTTTCTAAGTACTATTTTCTCTAAGTACTATTTTCTCGGAGTAATTATGAGTAAATGTTATGATTTTATAGTTTATGAAATACAATGTTTACTTTTTTATACTCTTCAGAATATTATATAGTCTTCAAAAATTATAGGAATAAAAAATTCTCACCAACTTTATCTTTAATCCTTACAAGACACAACAGCTTCCCGAAGAGTTCCTGACTAACTGTGATTGTGTTCTAAGCTGAGGGATGAAGAGGAGGGTGGAGCAGGCGGAGGGTGGAGCAGAAGGTGGGTGGAGCAGGAGGTGGATGCAGAGCAGGAGGTGGATGTAGAGCAGGAGGTGGATGTAGAGCAGGAGGAGGGTGGAGCAGGCGGAGGGTGGAGCAGGAGGTGGATGTAGAGCAGGAGGTGGATGTAGAGCAGTAGGAGGGTGGAATAGGAGGATAGACGCTTGCTATAAGAAATAACAACGACCGATTTTTATAATAAGCCAATTCTTATTATGGTTGACATTCGGGAGGGGTGACCGAGTATTGGTGGTGGAAGCTATCACTCTGGTTGATCTTGTCAGTATACGTCGTTGGAGATGTTTATTGCTCTCATAATATTGACCATGGCAGATATTTACGTCCATAAGAAAGGCATAAATTCAATAATACCAAGCGAGTAAGATTATATTAGTATTGCTGAACTAAGGATAATTATACCGCCGTCAAAACGAAGCCAGACACAAATGTCCCCAGATGTCATTATGAACCTTCAGAATATTATAATAAAGATTGTATAAATATTCATACATTGACAACAGTTTAGCAAATTATATGATATAAAATTCATCAGTAAACCGCTAAATTTAATCGGATCATCAC
>NW_024744343.1:0-18089 GCF_018991925.1 Homarus americanus | reverse complement strand
TAACTGTTACCTAGTTCAAGATAAGGCCAGGCCAAGGTGCAAATATTACAAGGGAAATTACAATGGGATGAGGGAAGAGATGAGGGGGATCAACTGGCCTGACTTATTAAGGTACAAGAACGCAGACACTACGCTGAATATCATAACTAGTAAAATGACCCATTTGATCGATAAATATATACCCAAGACCAAACCCAGTGCTTCTAGGAATACGAGGGGATCCCTACACATGAACCATGCGGCGGTCGACAAAATTAAGAAGAAAACCCAGAAATTCAAGACGTGGGTTGGGTCAAACGATGAGCAAGACAGGAGGATGTATGCAAGAGCCACAAACCAAGCAAAGATAGAGTGTAGGAGGGCTGAAAAGGAGTTCCAAAGGCTGGTTGCACGCGAGGTCAAGTCAAACCTAAAGGCGTTTTACCGCTATGCAAAGTCGAAATTGAAAACGCGAGTAGGAGTATCAGACCCGAGGCTTGAAGATGGTAGTTACGCAGATTCTGACCAGGATAAAGCTGAGGCATTGAACAGCTTCTTTTCCTCAGTGTTCACAAGAGAGGATGCAACTAACCTTCCTGCGTTTGAGGACAGACGGTTCGACACAGCACTGACCCACATTGTGTTCACAGAAGAGGGTATTAGAAATAAACTGTCCAGGCTAAAGGTCCATAAGAGTCCTGGACCTGACATGGTGCATCCTAGAGTGCTAAGGGAGCTGTGCAACGAGCTTGCAGAGCCCTGAAGATTCTGTTTTGTAAATGCCTGGATGAACAAATGGTCCCCAGTGAATGGAAAGTGGCTTATGTGAGTCCTATCTTCAAGAAGGGCGATAGTCACTCCACGAACAACTATAGACCGGTGAGCCTGACCAGCATAATATGTAAAGTACTTGAGAGTATTATCAGAGATGCCGCGATGGAACATCTACTACGAAACAACCTTGTAAAAGATTGCCAACACGGTTTTATGCCGGGGCGCTCTTGCTTGACACAATTGCTCAAGGTATTGGATATTTGGACCCATATTCTAGAACGGGGTGGTAATATTGACAATATTTACCTAGATTTTGCCAAGGTTTTCGACAGTGTACCCCACGAAAGGCTGAAAATCAAACTGGAAGGGTACGGAATTCGGGGAAATGTCCTAGCGTGGATAGAAGACTTTCTACATGACCGCAAGCAATGTGTGGTGATTAATGGCACGAAATCGTCATCTGTACCTGTAACAAGTGGGGTACCGCAGGGTAGTGTATTGGGCTCGCTGTTGTTTGTTTGTTTCATAAATGATATGCCTGACGTTGTACACTCCTCCATACAAATGTTTGCCGATGACGCCAAGTTATTTCGGGAAATTAACAACCAAGCGGACTGTGAAGAGATGCAGAAGGACCTCTGTGGGCTCCAGGAATGGTCGAAGGAATGGCTGCTGAGATTCAATGTCACGAAGTGTAAGAGGATGCACCTGGGGCGTACCAACGGTAAGGAGGCGTACCATATGTCCCAACGGGATGAAGAAAATGTACTAGTTGAGACTGTGTGAGAAGGACCTAGGTGTGTATGTTGACAATGAGCTGAAGTTCTCGGGCCATTGTGAGAAGAAGGTAAATCAGGCAAATAAATTATTGGGTCTTATAAGAAGGTCGTTCAGATATCTAGACGGTCCGTCCCTCGTGACGATCTTCAGGAGTGAAGTGCTTCCCCATCTGGAGTACTGTCACCCCATCTGGTCCCCAAGATATGCTAGGGACTGTCAGTTGGTTGAAAATGTTCAAAGGAGGGCCACCAAACTGGTGCCTGCACTTCGGCATCTCAGCTACCCTGAGAGATTGGAGCGCCTGAACTTGCCTAGCTTATACTACAGACGGGCAAGGGGGGACCAAGTTGAGGTTTATAAGCATCTCAGGGGGCACTACTCAGTTGAGTGTCCTTACTTGGAGCTGGCGGACGCTCGCCCCACAAGGGGTCACAGCTCAAGATTGAAGAAGCCGCAAGTCCAGAAAACCGTGAGGGCAAACTTTTTCGGAGTGAGGGTTGTAAACTCTTGGAACAATCTACCAGAGAGTGTTGTGACGGCACTGAGTGTGAGCTCTTTCAAGAGAAGACTTGACCAACACTGGAGCGGGTTCAGGTACATTCAGGAGCCGGTGCATGCCCAGTATTTGCCAACAGTACGTGACAGAGACGTGACCGATCGCCCGGGCGGCTAGCGAGCCGACCTTTTGGTGAAGAATATAAAGGAAAAGAGACGTGACCGATCGCCCAAGCGGCTAACAAGCCGATCAGTGGCGAAGAGGATAAAAGTAAAAAAAAAAGTAAAAGTTGAGCTGTAGGGTTCTGGGAGGTGGTGTCATCTGTCGGCCGCTGCTGGAACCTCTGGCGGGTGGGGGGGGGTGAACCTGGGGGTCAGCTCTCGTGGGCCATGTCAATAGTCTCCAGCTTATTCACGTTTCACGTAGCGCTACTCCCACTCCTGTTATCACACGTTTCATTTATGAACTGTTTGCAATGTTTCGATAATTATTTTTAGTCTGAATTGTAGTTTATAGTTTTTTAATGTTTTGAATTACACTAATGTTCTTGTTGGTGAAAATTGGTTTAAGAATATTTCTACTCTGAACCACGATGAATGGGACAGTTTTACGACCTCTTAAAGATATCTGCGGGAGTAATTCGTATCTATCTGATATACACTTTCAACTTTAATTAAGTGAAACTGCGTCTAAAATCTAGAGTGTTTCGTAAAATATCACCGGCCTACCGCCATATTAACGGTTGACTTTATGGTCGATTAAGTTGAAATATTTGTTCTCTTTATTCCATGAAGGTCAGTCGTGTCTCATTAGCAGCTGCCGCCATTAATGATAGAGCTGTGAGATAGTCGAACTAGTTAATAAATAGATAAAATTTCAAGTGATTGCTGTAAATAAGTGATATATTCCTTCCAGCTGTCGCGGCAGACTCGCTCACTAGGTTGTGTATGTCACTATAGACTCAGTATCGTGGTACAAGTCGGTCTGTCATATACGACTGTTGTTAAAACCTTCATCAAAGCTGTATATTAAACGACACTTTCTACACTCAATAAATTTACTTTCTTTTAAATGTTGAAAATAGATATATAATTTATTTTTTAACGCTTTCGCAAATATGGTATGTTTAGTAACGTTTGTGTATGTACGTGGGCTTCTTGACGGTGTTGATACTCTTGCGTTAAGGTCGGGTGTCTCCTGTAGAGGTGTGGTGGTCACTGGATACATACTGTATATGGTCTTTGTTTTTATCCAATTATTATAAAAGTGAAAGTGTTATGTGTGTCTCCATGGAAGGATGACTATTTTTTTTCTCCCTAGTAAAATAGGATGGTTTTCTATCATTCCTGGTGTCTGTCTTTGTCGAAGGCAGCTCATCTGGGTGTTTCCTTCTACAATAAAGCATCAATTTTTCGTAGTCATTTATCGGTTCTTATCCTTACTTAATTCACAATTAAAAAAAAGAGAAGTCGACAATTTAATTATATACTGTATAACGCTAAATAGATAATTAAGAAATAGTGATAATTTATATATATATATATATATATATATATATATATATATATATATATATATATATATATATATATATATATATATATATATATAATATTCGAAACTTCAATCTTGTTTGTAAATAGGGAAGGTCATGTAGATAATCATAATAAACCTATTCATGATTAGTATCACTAACTAAACCTAAGACAGGTAGAGGTTGGTTATGTAGTCATCATAAACGCCATACAATAATCACATCAAATTTTACCATATATGATCTAATGCCAATAAGTTATGATAATAAAAACAAAAACATCCCTGTTTGGCGAAAACCTTAGTTATGTTATAAGGCTTAATAGTACGATTACCCTTGTTTAGTGTCCTGTTTATATAATATACATGTGTGTGTGTGTGTGTGTGTGTGTGTGTTTTAAAGAGGTACATATTCTGTTTTTTTCTGATTTTCCTTCATTAATTCTTTTCTTTTTTTACGATGCCTTCACTGTGTCTCAACTCCCTGTGCAGCTACTTCCCCTGGTGCCTCCCCTCTCCCCCGCCCCTCCCCATGCTTGTCCTTAAGTATAAACACATAATAATTGTTCTTTATGCTCCTTGATTCTTCACTATACTTAGTCAAACCCGCATTACACTGATGTTAACACTCTATCTGAATCTTTTATTATGGTTTATATAATGGTAGTTTATTTTTATTGTATCATTTCATTATTATTATCATTGTTATTATTATTATTATTTTTATTAATATCCTGAGTCGGAACTATTTTGTTTGTTTACGTACTGAGTTGATATAATAAAGGTTAATTGTGAAAAAAGGAAAGAAATTAGTAAGTTATAGGAGGTAAAAGTCCATGAGTCCAGACCACCCATCATTACTCGCAGTAAAACGAGGGGAAATTATAGTGAATATTAAGTGAGCATATTGTATGGCCACTGACAAATTAGATATTTCCATTTGTGGAAATTTTAATAGAAAATGACTGGTTTGATCCTGATGTTATTAGAGAGATGGATTAGATGGTGACCAACGTTAGGTTAGTTTAAGTTAGGTTTGATAGTGACTTAGGTTTGGTTGCAAGGTGACCAAGGTTATTTTTGGTTAGGTTAGGTTTATTTTGATGGTGACTTAGGTTAGGTTTATTTTGATGGTGACCAAGGTTAGGTTAGGTTTGATGGTGACCAAGGTTAGGTTAGGTTTGGTTTGATGGTGACCAAGGTTAGGTTTGATGGTGACCAAGGTTAGTGTTTATTATTTTAGCGAACGTCAAGGGTGGCGGTCTAGGCCTTGTGAGGGGTGAGCATTATCTGCTGTACCTTGCTGCCCTTCTTGACCATTTTTCCGTAAAGAATTTGTGGGGAGCAACTCTTAAACTGCTTGACCAATCTTCTGTAAACTTTAAAAGGTAATACATCTTAATTACACAACACGTAGAGAATAATTTTCAGACTTTTTTTCATTGTATCATTACCGAATTAATTATATTTTCTATTGACTGTGGCCAGATGTGTTTATTAGGACTGTCTCGTAAATAGTGGCCAGGATAATTACGACTCACTTTATGGCCACTTCATTCATTATGGCCAGAAATAATTACGAGTCACTTCATGGCCACTTCACTTTACGACTCCTTCACTTATTATGGCCAAAAAGGACAATTGTGAATCACTGGACAGAAACATAACAGCCTAATGTGTAACCTGTATGGTTGGGCTGTTCCCATTAGGCCATAAAACGAATAGTTTCTTTCGTCACTATTATAAACGATACTGCCTAGATAATACAATAAGGAAAAACAATAGTTATATTTTTGGTTCCACTGATGTATGGTAATGCCTTTATTTATTTCACTTTCGTCATTTCATTCATTGTGTATTCAGTTCTTGCCTCTATTACAGTCTATAAAATGATTGTTAAACGATTAGAGAATAAATTGTTGATATTGTAAAGAAATAAGTTTGATTTCTTGCTCTAGTATTATCTTCATTACGTTTTCTTACTCATGTATATGTTAAAAAAATGGCTCTCTTGCATTGAAGAGAGATGTGTGTGTGTGTGTGTGTGTGTGTGTGTGTGTGTGTGTGTGTGTGTGTGTGTGTGTGTGTGTGTGTGTGTGTGTGTGTTTCGTTAAACGCTGGGCCTGTGGTGTAATGGTCAGCATGCTAGGCTCGCAAGAAAGTGGTTCCGTATTCAATTCCCTGGCAGGGTGTAACGATGGACAAGTTTCTTTACGCCGTTCGACTCTGTCTACCCAGTAGTAATTGGGAACCTGGATGTTAATAGATTTGTTGATCGTGTTTAGGAGTAATGATTAGCAGTGCAGTTGGCAAGTTGTCCGGTCTTCTTGGACTATTCTTTGACATTGGGTCATGCAACTCGTTAACTCAGGATGTGGTTGTTTGAGATGGCGATAACTTCCACACCTAAACAAACTCAAGCCTAGGTGGCCCTAGGGCCGGCCATCCTCGTTACACGAGGGGCAACCATTATATTATGAAAGCTGGAGGGATCTTCTGAATATCATGACCATAACAGACGTGATGTGAGTGAGTTGATCCAACCACAACTTAACTTGTCTCCCTGCAACACAAGTGTTCCGCCATTCTCTTAAAATACCCGAATCTGTGATAAAGTGAACATAATAAAACGTGTAAACAGTCATTACTCTCCCAGTGAATTACATAGAATAGACTAAAGAGTAAAACACCAAAAAAAACATAAATTATGATCACTGATTTTAACGGTATATGAGTTTCTGAATACATTACTAGACTGTCTCCTCCAAAAAAATTCACTGTCGCTTGGAGACTCTTTATCTATACACATAGTGTACAAATTGACACATAATGTACAAATGAACATAGTGTAATATGGAAAAGGTGTACTGGTGGACACAGTGTACTGTACAGGTGGACAGAGTGTATAGATGGTCATAGTGCACAGGTGAACATAGTGTACAGGTGAACACAGTCTACCGGTGGGCATAGTGTACAGGTGAAAATAGTCTACAGATGGGCTGTGTGTACAGATGGTCATAGTGTACAGGTAAACAAAGTATACAGGTGGTCATAAAGTACAAGTGGGCATAGTGTATAGGTGAACATAGTGTACAAGTGAACAAAATGTACAGGTGGACATACTGTACAGGTGGACATACTGTACATATAGTTCTTGTTCATGGTATACTAGGAAATTAATTGTGTGTAATTCCTGATCATCTTACACCAGGAAGCTTCTTCACACATGGACACTGGCGCTACACATGTCCTTGGTAAATGGTTCAAAGTATTGAGACAAACCCTCGGGAATCATAATATGTGGACTCGTGGAGGTTGACTCAGGCATTGTTGGTAGTTTAGTCAACAAGGCTGGTACAGTGGCGGCCGTCGGTCACAACCACAAGTTGAAGAAAATTATAATTATTATAATAAAAAAACCACCAATGTGTTTGTGAGTTTTGTCGGACTGCTTACTGGTGGGCGTGTATGTTGAGTGTTACCTAGGGGGACGTTGAGAATCGTGAACCCCAAACACGACATTTCCTCAGAGAGGAACTTAACTTTATGGTAACAGTCACACACTGGCCCATACCACTCCTCTATGATATGACAACACAAGTGTCATCATACCATATTTCGTAAAGAAGTGATCCCAGGGAGGGACACACACAAGGTGCCCTGTTATCACAGCCAAACGTCGCTCACCAACACACTCCGGGCCAGGTGCGACCAGCGGACCAGCGAGGCAGGAGGAGCACGAGTCTCACTCTACCATCGACTAGTCACAATCTTTTATAATTTGGTGATGATATTTATATACCGTATTGACGATGAAGGTCATGAGTCATTCAGTGTTGCTGAGACTTCAGTGAACATTCATTCATTCACCCTCACATACACGTATTCTTCTACACTGACCCTCCTTGTATTTTCATGTCATAAGTTTCCTTTTTTTTTCTATGCATAAAGAGGAAAAGTGACTTGGGAAGTGTTTCGAAGTGACTGCATCCCACAATAGGGTGTGTCAATTTTGTCAACATGTTAAAAATCAAATTTGGTAGTCAAAATATTGTGCCTCTTTATGTCTAAACTTGAGATTAGCAAACAAAAATGAATTGAAATAACCCTCACCTACATCAATTATACCTTAAAGTTTCAAATATCAGTATTTCAACAAATTAATGAGACTTGATTAGAATTATTCACTTGATATTAACTAATCTCATGTAAGCATATGGATTATGGAGTATTTTATGGTTCTATAGCTTGTGTACAATATGCATGTCAGAACATGAACATGAACAGGCTCTCCGTGTGGGACAGTTTAATTCTTGTTTTGACTTGTACCAAGCGTGAGGATAAGGCGCCCGGCTCACTCTCCTTCTAGATATCATAGACGGTGGTTTGCTCTCATTGCACTTGCACCTACTCTACCAGACGAATTCTACATTTTAATTATTGAGCCTGCTAGTTGGTAAAGGGAAGGAGCTTCCTGTATCAGAACTTCCAACAGTGAGAGACATGCTAAGATTAGGGTTACTCCTTCGAGAAAAAAATGCAAAGGACAGAAGGAACTATACAGATAAAGAACTCATAAATGACATGATAGTCCCTCTTCTGCATCAATGGACAAAAGCTAATGCACTATTCAAACCACCTGTGATTAATCAGTGTCGAACTATTGAGCTAAAACTAACGAACTTATGGCACAAAGCAGTTGAAACATCACTTGGTAAAGGAAACTTGGCCAGGAAAAATGAATTTCTGCACACACTTGATACTCTGTTTGACATTTTGACCTGCAAGTGCTCCATACAATTATGTTCTGAATCCAACTGTTCTCACTCAGGTAAGAGAGAAAATAATTCCCACATTGATTGTGGTTGTCCTCATGAAAAGAAGATCCCTGTTTTAGAGCTTGAATTTATAAAGGCACAGAGGACAAAGGCAGAAGGCCAAGGAAGTATGCAAATGGGTTCAATAGATTATTCAGAAACAAAGAAGCAGATTGCTAATGCCAAGAAGAGAGAACAAATCCGAGAGAGGGAACAAAAGAAGAAAATGAAGAGTGAAGAAGCCATCCAAAGAGAGGAAGAGCTGTGTCAAGATGTTTATCACTTCTTTGATAGTTCTTCTGATGAACAGGAAGCGACATCAGATGATAGTTCCAAAGAGCCATCTGAACCTTTACCAAAGAAAATGAAATACAACACAAGAAATATTTCAAACATTGCTTTAGCTAGTATTCGCCACCATGCTGGACTTCGTGAGGCTGCAGAAATTGCAACTGCCGCTTGGCTAGATGCAGGCCTCATCAGCCGAGAGGATGTATCTTTGGTGATAGATCATAATAAAATTAGAAGAGCACAAGAAAAAATAATGAAGGAAATATCTGATCAGCATGAAAAAGATTTAAGCGAGGGAGGGCTCTCCTGTCTTTTGTTTGATGGAAGAATAGATGACACAAAAGTTTTGCTAGAAGTAGAGGGAGTGAACAGAAAGTTTCCAGGTCTCATCAAAGAAGAACACTACTCTGTCTGTTCTGAGCCTGGTGGTCGGTTTTTGTTTCACTTTGCTCCCGAAACTGAAGTAGAAGGAAAGAAACATGCAGAGGTCATTGCTGATCATATTTTATGTTGGGTTCAGGAGAGAGGACTTGGCAGTTCACTGCAGGCTGTTGGTGGAGATTCAACTGCAGTGAACACCGGATGGCAGGGGGGTGTAATGACGCATTTAGAGAAAAACTAGGAAGAAGACTTGTTTGGATTGTATGTGATTTACATACAGGCGAGCTACCTCTTCGTCATCTCATCCAGGAACTTGATGGTCCTACAAAGAGCAACAACAAGTGGTCAGGTCCCCTTGGCATCATGCTGGATGAAGCAACACAACTAGAAATAAATACAACCTTTCCAAAAGTCGAAGTTGGCCCTCCCCTTCCGGCGTTGTCTGAAGGAGTCATCAAAGATCTCAGCACAGATCAATCCTATGCTTATCGTATTGCCCAAGCAATAAGATCAGGAGAAGTGCCTCAGTCATTGGCTCTCTTGGAGATTGGACCTGTCAGTCACAGCCATTGGTTAACTACAGCTCTTCGTTTCTGCAGGATTTGGATTTCCAAACACGAATTGAAGGGCAAAGTGCTGAAGAATTTGAGGTTAATTGTTGAATTTATTATTGGAGTTTATCTTCCCCAGTGGTTTAGTGTGAAACTTAATCCTATGTGGGTGGATGGGCCCAATCACCTTTTGTTTCAATTGCAGCTAGTAAGAACACAGAGGAAGGTAGTGAGGGACATCGTGTTACCTGTGGCAAGAAGGTCCGCTTGGTATGCTCGATCAGAAGCAGTTTTGCAAGCAATGCTTTGCAATCAATGTACCAATCTCCGAACCGAGGCTGTAGAAGTCATTCTAAAGATTAGAGGAACGCTAATAGATGACGACCAGTTGGGAGACTGTTCGTTTCATTCAAGAAAAGTTCCCCCAATAAACGTCAATGCCACCAAATTGTCAGAATTGGTTGACTTGAGTTTGGAAATCTTAGAGCCACCATTGACAACAAGTCTAACTAGCCAAGAATTGAGAAACCTTAAAGAGACTCCAATGCAGGTGCCGAAGTGGCCTTCCCACACTCAAAGTGTGGAGAGATGTGTGAAAATGGTCACAGAAGCAGCGGGCCATGTTTACAGCCACGAGAGGCGAGAAGGTTACATCAAAGCACAAATAGCAAGCAGACTACTGATGACAAGAAACCAAAGCAAAGAAAGTATGAAGGCATTGGTTACTTTCAAATAGACTACGGATAATAAAATATAATAATTTGAAACTTGAAACAGTAACATGTGTGCAAACGCTGGTTATGTTATAAATTCACAAATATGTACATTTAAAAATCCATTTGATGTAGGTAGGACTTATTATAAAAAAAAATTTATGCCAGAATATTGTTTTGCATGCTTAAAAACTACAATAAATTGCTACCAAATTACTCGATTTTCAATTTAGCCAGTTCACCCCCTAAATTGACACACCCTAATCCTAAGGCACAGAAGATTCCAGGATACTTCAGTAACCAGATGACGGAGGGCGAGTGTACAAGTGATCATCACATTACCTCTCAGGCAGGGATCCCCCCTTAACCCCCGTGTCCTGACGTCCAGCATCAGAACTTGCGTAATTCTATATAAGTATGGGTGTATGTAAGTGTATGTACAGTAAGTTTATATGTATTGGTGATGATGGTCGTAGTGCTGTGATGTGGTGATGGTCGTGGTGCTGTAATGTGGTGATGGTCGTGGTGCTGTGATGTGGTGATGGTCGTGGTTCTGTGATGTGGTGATGGTCGTGGTGCTGTGATGTGGTGATGGTCGTGGTGCTGTGATGTGGTGATGGTCGTGGTGCTGTGATGGTGATGGTCGTGGTGCTGTGATGTGGTGATGGTCGTGGTGCTGTGATGTGGTGATAGATAGTGGTGCTGTGATGTGGTGATGGTCGTGGTGCTGTGATGTGGTGATGGTCGTGGGTCATGTGATGTGGTGATGGTCGTGGTGCTGTGATGTGTGGTGATGGTCGTGGTGCTGTGATGTGGGTGATGGTCGTGGTGCTGTGATGTGGTGATGGTCGTGGTGCTGGCAGTGTGGTGATGGTCGTGGGTCTGTGATGGTGATGGTCGTGGTGCTGTGATCTGGTGATGGTCGTGGTGCTGTGATGGTGATGGTCGTGGTGCTGTGATGTGGTGATGGTCGTGGTGCTGTGATGTGGTGATGGTCGTGGTGCTGTGATGTGGTGATGGTCGTGGTGCTGTGTGATGTGGTGATGGTCGTGGTGCTGTGATGGTGATGGTCGTGGTGCTGAGTGTGGTGATGGTCGTGGTGCTGTGATGTGAGGTGATGGTCGTGGGTCTGTGATGTGGTGATGGTCGTGGTGCTGTGATGTGGTGATGGTCGTGGAACCTGTGATGTGGTGATGGTCGTGGTGCTGTGATGTGATGGTCGTGGTGCTGTGATGTGGTGATGGTCGTGGTGCTGTGATGTGGTGATGGTCGTGGTGCTGTGATGTGGTGATGGTCGTGGTGCTGTGATGTGGTGATGGTCGTGGTGCTGTGTGGTGATGGTCGTGGTGCTGTGATGTGGTGATGGTCGTGGTGCTGTGATGTGGTGATGGTCGTGGTGCTGTGATGTGGTGATGGTCGTGGTGCTGTGATGTGGTGATGGTCGTGGTGCTGTGATGTGGTGATGGTCGTGGTGCTATGATGTGGTGATGGTCGTGGGTCTGTGATGTGGTGATGGTCGTGGTGCTGTGATGTGGTGATGGTCGTGGGTCTGTGATGTGGTGATGGTCGTGGTGCTGTGATGTGGTGATGGTCGTAGTGGTTGTCTTGATAAATGGGAGTTCATACAAGAGGTGACAGACTGACGAGTGTGTAGGAGGGGTGATTGGGAAGGAGAAGGAGTGGGAGGAAATGTATGTGGGAGGGGGAGTGGGAGGAGGAGGAGGAGGAGTGGGAGAATAGAGGAGTGTTAGGAAGTAAGAGTGGTAGAGAGGAGGAATGTGAGGGAGGAAGAGGAGTGTAAGGGTGGAGGAATGTGAGGGAGGGAGAATGTGAAGGAGGGAGAATGTGAGGGAGGGAGAATGTGAGGGAGGGAGAATGTGAGGGAGTTCGAGGAGTAATAGTAAGAAGGAGTGTTTTACAGTTAACAAACTTATTGACAAAGCTTGAAGTACAGTTTGCCTATTCTGAGTAATTCATCCAGGTCTGGACACTGAGGATGCTATCACTTCTCACTGCCAAACAGGACAGTGGTTCATATACAACCAAGAGTCACATTCTAATTGAGGACTAATCAGTGTGGGCAGCAAATTTGGGATAAACAGTGATGGTGGAGGGAGTGAGTAATAGGGAGGGGAACGGTTACCTTGGCATGGTGAGGTACTGCGAACGAAAACTTCACCCTTTCCACTCCCTTACCCTCTTTTACCTCTCCTTACCCTTCTCTCCCTCCTCTCCATTTCCCAAAACCACTGTCCTTCCTTCCTTCCTTCTTTCCTTCTTTCCTTCCTTCCTTCCTTCCTTCCTTCCTTCCTTCCTCACCTCATACACGCCCCACCCTTCATAATCACGTTCTTAATCCCCACCATAACTACCTCTTAAACTTCTGTTCCTTAGTCACCCCTCCCTACTATCTGTCTTCCCTTCCCAGCCTCTTCCACCACCACCACCATAACCTCTACCATCATAACCTCTACCATCATAACCTCTACCATCATAACCTCTACCATCATAACCTCTACCATCATAACCTCTACCACCATAACATCTACCAACACCACCACCACTGTCTCACTCCAGTCCAAACACGTGACTCTTTCCCCATCTTAACACAACCAACAACTACATCACGCCACGTCCTCCACCCACCCCAACCACGCCACGTCCTCCACCCACCCCAACCACGCCACGTCCTCCACCCACCCCAACCACGCCACGTCCTCCACCCACCCCACCGCCATGTGTCCTCCACCCACCCCAACCATACCCACGTCCTCAACCCACCCCCAACCACGCCACGTCCTCCACCCACCCCAACCACGCCACCCTCTTCCACCCACCCCAACCACGCCATGTCTTCCACCAGCCCAACCATACCACGTCCTCAACCCACCCCAACCACGCCACGTCCTCCACCCCACCCCCAACCCCGCCCGTCCTCCACCCACCCCCAACCACGCCATCTCCACCCAGCCCAACCACGCCAAGTCCTCCACCCACCCCAGCACACGTCCTCAACCCACCCCCAACCACCACGCCAAGTCCTCCACCCACCCCAACCACGCCACGTCTCCACCCACACCCAACCGCCACGTCCTCCACCCACCCCAACCGCCACCTCTCCACCCCACCCCAACCACGCCATGTCCTCCACCCAGCCAGAAAGCAACACCACGTCCTCAACCACCCCAACCACCACGTCCTCACCCCCAACCACGCCCGTCCTCCACCCACCCCAACCACGCCATGTCCTCCACCCAGCCCAACCACGCCAAGTCCTCCACCCACCCCAACCACGCCAAGTCCTCCACCCACCCCAACCACGCCACGTCCTCCACCCACCCCAACCACGCCACGTCCTCCACACACCGTAACCAAATCATCCTATCCACCTATCCTCCTCCTCCTCACATCTCCACATCTCCTCCCCTTCTTGATTGCCTCTCAAAGGTCATCAATCGTTAGTCGTCGTCGTATTGAGTGTCCTTGGCAGAGGGCGTGAGAGTCATCTTCATTTGATCACAACAATATTTCGTGTATCTTTACCTAACCTAACCTAACCTAACCTAACCTAAACTGTTGAATATTTACAAATTAATTCGTCATGGAAAAGTTTATTACTCCTCGTTATGGCTGGCAGGAGAGTTGATGTCGGGAGGTTATTACTCGACAGTCACATCAGGTACAATTATAAATTATTTAAATTATCTGTTGCAATTTAAAAAGAAAAAGATCTATATCTTATCAACCTAAGTTAATTATCAGAAACGCATTTTTTTTCTAAATTTCTAAACGAACTAACAATTCTCTCAAACGACTTTTTTTTATTCTAAATTAAATAAAATCTCAGAAATACAACTTTTTTTTTCCAAGTCAAATTAATTCACAGACATTAAAAGTTTGCTGCAGATTTGACACGAATCTACCAGACCCGACACCCACGGCCTCACCACCTGTACTGTACGTCACCTGGTGTAATTTATCTCTGTCAGGTTAACCAATAATATAAGTCTAGGTGTGTGTGTGTGTGTGTGTGTGTGTGTGTGTGTGTGTGTGTGTGTTTCGGCATCACTCAACCTATATCCACGTGAGTTAATTAGAATCATCTCCTATAAATACTCCAGTCAGTAAAAAATGTCACTCAGGAGCCCTTCATCATTGCTAGTGCCATTTTAAGACCATTTACCAGCCTCCTCCCGCTGATGAGTGGCACAGTGCCTTCACGGTGAGGTTAGAGGCTTGACTGGTGAAGCCTTTTGGAAGGTTATGTGAGTGTTGGTGATGATGGTGGGTGAGGTGAACAACGTTGGAGGGTGAGGTGAACAACGTTGGAGGGTGAGGTGAACAACGTTGGAGGGTGAGGTGAACAACGTTGGAGGGTGAGGTGAACAACGTTGGAGGGTGAGGTCAACGTTGGAGGGTGAGGTCAACGTTGGAGGGTGAGATGAACAACGTTGGAGGGTGAGGTGAACGTTGGAGGGTGAGATGAACAACGTTGGAGGGTGAGGTGAACGTTGGAGGGTGAGGTGAACAACGTTGGAGGGTGAGGTGAACAACGTTGGAGGATGAGGTGAACGTTGGAGGGTGAGATGAACAACGTTGGAGGGTGAGGTGAACGTTGGAGGGTGAGGTGAACAACGTTGGAGGGTTATTGTGAACGTTAGAGGTTTAATGTAAAGGTTGAAAGGTTTAATGTGAACGATGAAATTTTAATATGAACTTTAAAGGTTTAACGTAAATGCTTGAGGTTCATTGTGAACGTTTAAGGGTTAAGGTGAATGTTGAAGATGTAATGTGAACGTTGAAGGGTTTTTGTGAACGTTAGAGGTTTAAGTAAACGCTGGAGGTTTAATGGTTATTCATTAACAATTTACTGAATGTTGACAGTCAAGATAGAGTTATCTGAATGTTACTGATGAGTAATGAATGGTTGAATGTTGATGGTTATGATGAGGAGGTAAATGAATGAATGTAGTTGGAGATTTATCTGGATGCTACAGGGCTTATAGAATGTTCATAGACATATTAGATGAATTTACTGAATGTTAACGGTGACTGTGATGAATGGTTAGAATGTTAATAGAAACATTGATCGATTGGCTGAATGTTGATGCTACTGGGTGTTTATAGGTGGTTTATACAAGCTGTAATCTGCAGCACCATTAGGACAGCATCATTATAACACCAATTGCACCATTAACTCCTTATAATGGCTATAACTAATTAAATTATATAATTGATTTTTAATAATAAAACAAGTGTGAGTGAATGTTGTATTACTTAACCAAACACACTGCTACGCCAGGTGTGTGTGTCTATCTCAAGTATGGTTAGGTTAGGTTAGGTTAGGTTAGAACTTGGGTGTCTGTATCACTTGTTAGTTGCCTTAAATCCGCTAGATCAGTGTTGTGATCATCTGAAGATTAGACACCCCAGCTTATTTCAACTAAATATTAATAATCCTAACGTTAACCTAACCTAACCTAACCTAATCTAATCTAACCAAACCTCTCCTAATGTAACCTACCCAAGCCTAACCTAACTAACCTAACGTTAACCTAACCAAACCCAGCCTCACCTAATGTAACCTACCCAAGCCTAACCTAACCTAAGTTCACATAAAGTTAATGTGATATATATATATATATATATATATATATATATATATATATATATATATATATATATATATATATATATATATATAACGTGGCTGTAGTGTAGACATCAGACAACCAACAAAGTCTCTCCTCCCGGTATCAGAGACAATTACCTCCAGGGGCTCACAACTTCTCTCCTAAAATGGCGTTCTCTCCCTTGATCTCATATCTATAGAGACTTGTGGACATAAATCAAAAAGGACACTAGAGAAATGGCGGTCTTTTGAAAGGGGAGATACTGTACACAAGTCAAAGGAGACAAGCAGGGGAGATGGTGAAGGTCTCGTGAAGGGGAGAGAGAGAGACACGGGTGATTTGAAGGACGATAAACGCACGGTAGAGACAGAGATGGTCCAAGATATTGTGTGGCTCTTTCCTTCTTATCCTTATCGTGTATGTCTGTCTGTCTGTCTGTCAATGCCAGTGCCGTTGTGGACTTCATTTTACGTCTTCATAGTCAATGTTGTTTTACCTGTGCTTTGTTTAATTAACAGTTATAACATAGGTATATATTAACTTTCTTTAAACTAGTTCTGCTGAATATATATATATATATATATATATATATATATATATATATATATATATATATATATATATATATATATATATATATATATATATATATATATATATATTCTATTTACGGTGGAAAACTGGCAGCCCAGTTGCCAGTTTTCCACCGTAAAATTTACAGTGCCCAATTACGACGTCCGTAAATGTCATAGCAAACGACGACGGTGTCACTGTAAAACGCGGAGCTAACAGAAAATCCCCTTAAAACAAAAAATATTGTGGCCAACCGTAGATTTTTTACAGTGAATCACAGTAATATTCGAGGTAATTTCTTACAATGTAGCCTTGCATGCTTCTCTATGCCCGTAGGACCCTTGGTGGGAATTGAGTTTCTTTTTCTTTACAATCATGACGCTCCACTTGTCAGAGATGGAGACTCATTATATGTTTTTTATATAAGAGATATCCTCTATAATTGTCATACAGTGCTGAACGATCCGTTGGCTCCAGTACTTGACTCTGAGCCAAAATTCCATAAATCAGTCAACCTCACTCCGTCAACTGTATATGAATGATGGACATTAGAAGTGATGGCAGTAAACAGAAGTCACCAGTCATCGCGCGCGGCACTCACACACACACACACACACACACACACACACACACACACACACGCGCGCAAGATATCCAAGAAATTTTAGAGAGAGAGAGAGAGAGTCTGTTGGACGTCACCTGTAAGAGATGTAGTGTAAAAGAAAAGAGATAATTAGTCAGACACCGTAAAGTCGTAGACATCAAATATATGAACCCCTTGATGTGCGTGTGACCCACCAGGGCAGAGTGGCGAGCAGGGCTTTAGATTTCGCCAACCTCAGATGTGGCGGCGATTAATCATGGCGAGCAACTCATGATCATTTTATCCCTCCCCACCCCACCCCACCCCACCCCACCCCACCCCACCCCACCCCACCCCACCGGACACTTGATGCTTTACGTAAGAAACGGTAAAATATGAGTAATGAGTATTGATTTTTTCTTTTTTTTTGTGTGTGTGTGTGTGTGTGTGTGTGTTCTATCTCTCTCTCTCTCTCTCTCACACACACACACACAAGCGGGGCAGAACTAGGTCAAGTTAGATCAAGGAAGGAATCCCTGAGTATTAAATATTTTACCCCACCACTAATGGCATGTGAAAATCTGTGATGTAAAATGTCCCTCCCTCCCTCCCTCCCTCCCTCACTTGTTCCCGAAGATCGTGTTGCCATTTAATTACCGTGTGCGCGTCATTGAAGGGGGGGGAGGGGGGCATAGCGTTCAATCTTTCCTTCACAATTTGCATTATTGAAGATGGTGTACGAAAACAGGAAGATAATTTTAATACTCCAGAACTGTAGACTTAATATGTGGGAAATTAATATTATTATGTAAATACTAAAGGCAGTTAGTTTTTTTTTTTTTTTTTTTTCAGTGAGATGATTTATTTCGTTTAATCTTTATATAATTTTAATTACGAATAATATTAGGTATATAGAAAGCTATAGCCTCACTGTAGTACACAAAAGCTTCCCACGTTTTGAGAGAAAGATATATATTTATAGGTC
>NW_024744342.1:0-7149 GCF_018991925.1 Homarus americanus | reverse complement strand
AAGACATCCTTGACCACCGAAGGTCAAGACGTACCTGGCGCTCCTCTCCGGGCAACCAGGTCAACTGTTATGTTGGCCCATACCAACCCCTCCCTGAACCCTCCTCCTCACCGGAATATCAACAAGTTCACGCCAGAAGTTACAATTTCATTTAGGAAAGAAATGGAACCAGTGTTAAACAGAGGTGAACAGTGGTGAACAGTGCTTGAGTCAGTGAGAACAACTCAACAGTAACAGTGGTACCCAAGTTGACCTTTCACACAGTGAGTCCCAGGTACCCAGTGATAACGGCCCGTGAGACCCAACTACCAGCGATGTGTTAATCTGTCTACGATAGGAAGGCCTGGAACCACTCATATAACACCATCTGTGAGAATTACTACACCACGTGAGGCCCCTCATAACACCATATGTGAGAGTTACTACACCACAGGCCCTCATAACACCATCTGTGAGGAATTACTACACCACGTGAGCCCTCATAACACCATCTGTGGGGAATTACTACACCACGTGAGCCCCTCATAACACCATCTGTGAGGAATTACTACACCACGTGAGGCCCTCATAACACCATCTGTGAGGAATTACTACACCACGTGAGGGCCCTCATAACACCATCTGTGGGGAATTACTACACCACGTGAGGCCCCTCATAACACCATCTGTGAGAATTACTACACCACGTGAGCCCCTCATACACCATCTGTGAAATTACTACACCACGTGAGCCCTCATAACACCATCTGTGAGAACTACTACACCGTGAGGTCCCTCCTAACACCATCTGGGAGGAGTTACTACACTACGTTTTTGTGTTCAACACCTACATTAATCTATATGTTCACTGTATGTTCCTTTACCTTTCTCTAATGAAGGCTTTTTTTTAAACCACCAATATGTAATAAGTCATTTTTATGCCCAATGTATATTTTCAGCCTTCGGGCTGCAGAACTTTCAATAAACCAGTATTATTATTATTATTATTATTAAACCCTTATGAACTAGACAGTACACCCTGGCAGTATATGAACTAGGACAGTACACCCTGGCGGTACGACCTAAGACAGTAAACCCTGGCAGTACATGACCTAAAGACAGTACACCTGGCGATTACATGACCTAAGACGGTAAACCCTGGCAGTACATGACCTAAGACAGTACACCCTGGCAGTACATGACCTAAGACAGTACACCTGGCGGTATATAAACTAGGACAGTACACACCTAGCAGTACATGACCTAAAGACAGTACACCCTGGCAGTACGAAGCCCTGGGACAGTACACCCTAGCAGTACCTTGACCCAGGACAGTAAACCTGGCAGTACATGACCCTAAGACAGTACACCCTAGCAATTACATGACCTAGGACAGTACACCCTAGCAGTACATGACCTAAGACAGTACACCCCTAGCAGTGATGCACTTGACCTAAGACAGTACACCCTAGCAATTACATGACCTAAGACAGTACACCCCTGGCGGTATATGAACTAGGACAGTACACCCTGGCAGTACACTGACCTAGGACAGTTCACCCTGGCAATTACGCGGCCTAAGACAGTACCCCCTGGCAGTACGCGACCTGGGACCCAGTTCACCCTGGCAGTACATGACCTAAGACAGTACCCTAACAGTACACAGGCCTAGGACAGTACACCCTGGCAGGGACATGAACTAAAGACAATTACCCCACCCTGGCAATTACATGACCCCTAGGACAGTACACCTGGCGGTATATGAGGAACTGGGACGGGTGCACCCTGGCAGTATATGAACTAGGACAGTACACCCTGGCAGTACACTTGACCCCTGAACAATTTTACCCTGGCAGTATATGAACTAGGACAGTGCACCCTAGCAGTACATGACCTGGGACGGTAAACCCTGGCAGTACATGAACTAAGACGGTAAACCTGGCGGTATATGAACTGAACAGTACCCTGGCGGTACATGACCTGAACAGTAAAACCTGGCGGTACATGAAGTGGGGACAGTACACCCTGGCGGTACACATGACCTAAGACAGTAAACCCTGGCAGTACATGACCTAGACAGTAAACCCTGGCGGTATATGAACTAAGACAGTACACCCTGGCAGTACACTTGACCTAAGACAGTAAGCCCTGGCAATTACAAAAGAACTGGACGGTACACCCTGGCAGTACATGAACTGGGACAGTACACCCTGGCGATATATGAGAACTAAGACAGGCACCCCTGGCGAGGTATGCCAGACTAGGACAGTACACCCTGGCAGTACGCGACTGGACAGTGGCCTGGCAGTACCAAGAACTAGGACAGTACACCCTGTGGCAGTATATGAACTGAACCAGGCGCACCCTGGCAGTGATATATATGAACTAGAGACCCAGTACACCCTGGAGGTACATGACCTAAGACAGTACACCCTGGCAGTACGCGGCCTGAACAGTACACCCTGGCAGTACATGACCCTAAAGACAGTAAACCCTGGCAGTACATGACCTAAGACAGTACCACCCTGCCAGTACATGACCTAAGACATTTTACCCTGGCAGTATATGAGAACTAGGACAGTACACCTAGCAGTACATGACCCTAAGACAGTACACCCTGGCAGTACATGACCTGGGACAGTACACCCTGGCAGTACATGACCCAGGACAGTAAGCCCTGGCAGTACATGACCTAAGACAGTACACCCCTAGCAGTACATGACCTGGAGGACAATACACCCTAGCAGTACATGACCTAGACAGTACACCTAGCGGTACATGACCTAAGACAGTACACCCTAGCAGTACATGACCTAAGACAGTACACCCACAGCGGTATATGAACTAGGACAGTACACCCTGGCAGTACATGACCTAGGACAGTTCACCCTGGCAGTACATGACCTAAGACAATTCACGCCTGGCGGTACGCGACCTAGGACGGTTCCACCCTGGCGGTACCATGACCTGAACAGTACACTAGCAGTACATGACCTGGGACAGTACACCCTGGCGGTACATGAACTAAGACAGTACACCCTGGCAGTACATGACTGGGACAGTACACCCTGGCAGTATATGAACTAGAGACGGTACACCTGGCAGTATATATACTAGGACAGTACACCCTGGCAGTACATGACCTAAGACAGTACACCCTGGCGGTATATGTGAACTAGAACAGTACACACCCTAACGTACATGAAGCCTGGGACGGTACCTGGCAGTATATGAACTAGGGCCAATACACCCTGGTATATGAACTAGGACAGTACACCTGGCAGTACATGAACTAGGGACACTACACCTGGCAGTACATGACCTAAGAACCAATTACATAACGGTGCCTGACCCTAGACAGTACCCTAGCGGTACATGACCTAGGACAGTACACTTACAGCGAGTATATGAACTAGGACAGTACACCCTGGCAGTACATGACCTGGGACAGTACACCTGGCAGTACATGACCTGGGGAAGTACACCCTGTTGATACACGACCTAAGACAGAGTACACACCCTTGGCAGTACATGACCACAGGACAGTACACCCTGGCAGTATGAACTAGGACAGTAAACCCTGGCAGTACATGACCCTGGGCAATTACCTGCTTAGCGGTACCTTGACCTAAGACAGTACACCCTGACGGCAGTCATATGAACTAGGACAGTAAACCTGGCAGTACGGAAGCCTAAGACAGTACACCCCTGGCGGTATATAGACTGGGACAGTAAACCCTGGCGTTACTGACCCTGAACAGTACACCTGGCAGGTGCATGACCCTGAGACAGTACACCCCTGGCAGTATATGAACTAGGACAATAAGCCCTAGCAGTGTACCTTGACCTATAAGACAATTACACTGGCAGTATGACCTAAAACAGTACACCCTGGCAGTACCTTGACCCCTGGGACAGTACACCCTGGCAGTACATGAACAAGACAGTAAACCTGGCAGTACATGACCTGAGACAGTACACCCTGGCAGTACATGACCTAGACAGTACACCCTGGCAGTATATGAACTAGAACCATTACACCCTGGCAGTACACTGACCCTAGGACAGTACACCCCTGGCAGTACATGACCTAGACAGTACACCTAGCAGTATATGAACTAGGACAGTACACCCTGGCAGTATATAAACCCTAAAGGACAATGATACACCCTGGCAGTACATGACCTAGGACAATGCACCCTGATACATGACCTAAAGACAAGGTACACCCTGGCAGTATATGAACTAGGACAGTACACCCTAGCAGTACATGACCTGAGACCCAATTTACACCCCCTAAGCAGTATATGAACTAGGACAGTACACCCTAGTAGTACATGACCTGAGACAGTACACCCTAACAGTAACTAGGACAGTACACCCCTGGCAGTACATGACCTAAGACGGTACACCTTGGCAGTACATGACCCTAAGAACCAGTACACCCTAGCAGTACATGACCTAGACAGTACACCCTGGCAGTACACTTGACCTAAGACAGTACACCCTGGCAGTACACTTGACCTGAACCAGTACACCCTAGCAGTACATGACCCTAAGGCAGTACACCCTGGCATTACATGACCTAAGACAGTACACCCACAGTACATGACCTAAGACAGTACACCCTGGCAGTATATAGACTAGGACAGTACCCCTGGCAGTACATGACCTAGAACAGTACACCTAGCAGTACATGACTAAGACAGTACACCCCTGGCAGTACATGACCTAAAGACAGTACACCCTAACTGATGCAGCAACCTGAGACAGTACACCCTAGCAGTACATGACCTAGACAGTACACCCTAGCAGTACACATGACCTAAGACAGTACACCCTAGCAGTACACATGACCTAAAGACAGTACACCCTGGCAGTGTACTGAACTAGGACAGTACACCCTGGCAGTACATGACCTGGGACAGTTCACCCTGGCAGTACATGACCTAAAACAGTACACCCTGGCGGTACATGACCTGGGACAGATTCACCCTGGCAGTACATGACCTAAAGACAGTACACCAGAGCAGTACATGACCTAGGACAGTACACCCTGGCGGTACATGAGGAACTAAGACAGTACCCTGGCAGTACATGACCTGGGACGAAGTACACCCTGGCAGTATATGAACTAGGACAGTACACCCTGGCGGTATATATACTAGGACAGTACACCCTGGCGGTACATGACCTAAGACAGTACCACCCTGGCGGTATATGAACTAGAACAGTACACCCTAACGGTACCTGACCTAGGACCAGTACACCCTGGCGGTATATGAACTGGGACGAGGTACACTATGGCAGTATATGAACTAGGACGGTACACTGGCAGTACATGAACTAGGACAGTACACCCTGGCGGTACGCGATAAGACAGTACTGCCTTGGCGGTACACTTATTCAAAGACGGTACGCCCTGGCAGGTATATATGAACTAGGACAGTAAACCCTGGCGGTACACTTGACCTAAGACGGTGCCTTGGCCTAGGACGGTACACCTGGCAGTATATGAACTAGGACAGTAAACCCTGGCAGTACATGACCTAAGACGGTACCCTGGCAGTACATGACCTAAGACAGTACCCCACCCTGGCGGTACTTGACCCTCAGGACCAGTACACCCTGGCAGTACGCTGACCTAGGACAGTACACCCTGGCAGTACATGACCTGAACAGTACACCCTGGCAGTACATGACCTAGGACCAGTACACCCCTAACGGTATAGGAACTGGGACAGTACACCTGGCAGTACATGAACTAAGACAGTAAACCCTAGCAGTACATGACCTGAGACGGTACACCCTGGCAGTACATGACCTAAGACAGTACACCCCTGGCAGTATATAGACCTGGGACAGTACACCCTGGCAGTACACATGACCTGGGACATTACACCCCTGGCAGTGAATGACCTAAGACAGTACCCTGGCAGTATATGAACTGGACAGTACACCCTGGCAGTATGAACTGGGGACAGTACACCCTGGCGATACATGACCTGAACAGTACACCCTGGCAGTACATGACCTAGACAGTACACCCTGGCAGTATATGAACTAGAGACAGTACACCTAGCAGTACATGACCTGGGACAGTACCCTGGCAGTATATGAACTAGGACAGTACACCCCTAGTGATACATGACCTGAGACAGAGTACGCCCTGGCAGTATATGAACTAGGACAGTACACTGGCGGTACATGACCTAAGACGGTACACCCTTGGCAGTACGCTGACTAAAGACATTTTACCTAACGGTACATGACTGGGACGGTACACCCTGGCAGTACATGACCTAAGACAGTACACCCTGGCCGGTACATGACCTGAACCAGTACACCCTAACGGTACATGACCCTGAACTGAGTACACCCTGGCGGTACAAAGACCTAGACAGTACACCTAGCATTACACTGACCTAAGACAGTACACCCTGGCGGTATATGAACTGGACAGTACACCTGGCAGTACATGACCTGAACAGTACACCCTAACGGTACATGACCTAAGACGGTACACCCTGGCGGTACGCGGCCCTAGGACCATTACCCTGGCAGTACATGACCTGAGACAGTACACCCTAGCAGTACATGACCTAAGACAGTACACTGGCGGTACACTGACCTGAACGGTACACCCTGGCAGTACATGACCTGGGACGGTTCACCCTGGCAGTACATGACCTGGGACAGTACACCCTGGCAGTACATGACCTGGGACCCAGTTCACCCTGGCGGTACTGACCTGGGACAGTAAGCCTAGCAGTACATGACCTGTGACAGTACACCCTGGCAGTACATGACCTAGGACAGTACACCCTGGCAGTACATGACCTAGGACAGTACACCCTAGCAGTACATGACTGGGACAGTTCACCCTGGCAGTACATGACCTAGGACAGTAAACCTAACAGTACATGACCTAGACAGTACACCCTGGCAGTACATGGCTTAGGACAGTAAACCCTGGCAGTACATGACCTAAGACAGTAAAAACCCTAGCAGTACATGACCTAAGACAGTAAACCCTGGCAGTACATGACCTAGACAAACAAGCCCTGGCAGTACATGACCTAGGACAGTAAACCCTAGCAGTACGACCTAAGACAATGCACCCTGGCAGTACACTGACCACCGACGCGATAAACCTGGCAGTACATGACC
>NW_024744341.1:0-8850 GCF_018991925.1 Homarus americanus | reverse complement strand
CGCAACTCTTCCCTGGTGTTGGTGTAGTCGTTCAGGAGTTTGAATATTTTCGTAGAGAATGCAGCTTTTACATTACAGATTAACTCTTGGTCCATGGGCTGTAATATAGACGTAGTGTTGGGAGGAAGGAAGACCACTTTTACGTTGGGGTGACGATCTAACAGTAGGGGCGAGTGTCCTGGTGCGTTGTCCAGCAGCAACGAAATCTTGAATGGCACATTCTGTTGCTCACAGAATTTCTTTACATCGGGAACAAAACAGTCATCAAACCAGGAGAGGGACAGTGTAGAGAACATCCACGCCTTACGTGCGGTCAGCCAGTGGACATTTAGCTTTGTCATGTCCATGGTTTTGTAGGCGTGTGGCTTGCGTGCTGTGTGGATCACCGACAACTTGAGCTTACTGGTACCGGAGGCATTGGTGGTAAACAGGACGGTGATGCGTTCCTTCTGCATCTTCCGGCCCCGAATCTTGCTGGCATTCTTTACAACGTAGGACTTGGAAGGTAGCTTTTTCCAGAAAAGACCAGATTCGTCCATGTTAAACACCTGGTCGTCACTGTACTGTCCTTCCTCCATAATCTCACGTAAAAACGGAGGAAATTCCCTAGCCGCAGCACGGTCAGCACTCGCTTCTTCACCACCAATGTTTATATTGGTGATCTTGTTCCGGATCTTAAACCTCTGTAACCACCCAGAGGAAGCATTAAAGGGTTTGGGCTCTATAATTCCCATCTTTCGTGCCACTGCCATGTACAGTTCACGTGCGAAGTCCTTAACAGAGCGCGTGTCGACCGCCATGTTCCGTCGCGCCTGACGCACCAAGTACCTCACAAGTAATTTTTCTGTCTTGAGAAGCACCTGGTTGTGAAAATACTTGATCATAGAAGCACCTGGTTGTGAAAATACTTGATCATAGAAGCACCTGTAGACTTTGTGATCTTCATGTGCTCCTTTATCTTGGCTGCATCCTTCTTTATTGTTCGAATCGTAGATTCATTCACACCATGCTGGCGCGCCAAATCAACCTGCCTTGTTCCTTTCTCCAACTCTTGGATGATGGTATACTTCACCTCGTAGCTTAAGGAACGTCGTGTCTTCTTTGGCTTAGTGCCGCTGGGTCCAGGTAAGGAAAGGTTTCTCTCTGGGGGTGGTGGTCCGGCGGAAGCCATTTTAGAGAACAATGGATGCACGTTTACACGGTCTGGCGTGGAGGGATGAAACTGGTGCTGCTAGGTCAAGGATCGTCTTTCCTCCCTCCCCCGGGTGGACACGTCATAATACTTTAAGCCAATTACAGCTAGCAGCAGAGGGGGGTAGAGATGCATGGCCAATCACAGTCCGATACGTCATATGATGTCAGTGATAACGCAACAAAGACACACACTGCGCAACCTTACTGCGCGGCTTGCCCAAGCGGAGGGAGAGGCGAGAGCACAGGCAGGCAGGCGGGTGGGGCGAATCTAAAAATAGCGTCGCGCCGGACACACTCCGCGTAATGGGGTTCACGCACCGCGTAATGTGAGCACGTTAGGTTCTGGCAAGGCACCGCGTAAACGTGGAAACGCGGAATGTGGGACCGCGTAAAGTGAGGGTTGACTGTAATTAAATATTATTATTGTATTCTCAAAGTTTTTTAATTAATATTAGTCATATTAAACCAAAGAATTGAGGTGATGGTTTCCAGATGTTGCTGTTGTCTCACGGGATCCTGTGATACAATGGTGCAGTGTTGGTTGATGGTCCTGCCGCAGAATGTTGAAGGCTTGATAGTTCCTTGTCAATAGCATTAGCACTCTTCTCGGTTATTGTCTTGAAAAGAATAGTGTACTGCATATGGTACCAAATGTTTTATGAAATACTTTAGATTGCAGAAAGTACAGTTACAGGCATTCCCAGTTTATGCAAGGTTTCCATTCATGGAAGAAAATTTGAAAATAGATTTGTAGTTCTGTAAATGAGATCATATTTTCTCATATAATTTCATTGTAAAAGTTGAATTATGTTCCAATAAGAAAAAAATCTTCCCCAAAACATTTTAAAATACTGTTAGTTGAAATTTTATTGGTGTACACAATGATTATAAGCCAGTGATAAACATTATGACATATATGTGAAATACATTATTACGAGAAACTGGATAAGATTTAAAACAGAGGGGATGGTGTGAAATGCTAAGCCAGCATCTACAATGAATGCAATACATTATTGTAGTAATATTCATTTACATTATAAAAGTAGAGATATATTCTCTATAAAAAATCATGCGCTCGACTTTTGAAAAGTTAATGTGTCATCCTAAATTCCTGCTACATACTATGTTTACGGTACATGGCACAAGCATTACGCTTTTGTTCTTTTGTGAAATTTAAGAATATGGAATAATTTACTTGTATTTTATTTGCCACTTGTTAAATGAGAGTAAATGGAGAGGGAGCCATTCATTCTAGAGACAGTAATTTCCTTTACCTGTAGTATTGAAAATATATATATATATATATATATATATATATATATATATATATATATATATATATATATATATATATATATATATATATATATATATATATATATATATATATATATATATATATATATATATATATATATATATATATAATCACAGTGAAAGAAGCAACCTGCCCTGCACCACACTTTGGGAACTTCGTATTTCTTTCTCAGGTTACTGCATATACCTAGATCACGCACTCACAGTGATTTACTTGCATATATATATATATATATATATATATATATATATATATATATATATATATATATATATATACATATGTATATATATATATATATATATATATATATATATATATATATATATATATATATATATACATATATATATATATATACATACATATACATATATATATATATATATACATACATACATATATATATATATATATATATATACACAATAGTAGCTTACCCCCCGGCTAACGCGTTTTCGCTAGCGCTGCTTTTAATCAGATAATGCGGAAGTTTCTCGCCAGAGCCAAACTTTCACTTAACGCGGGTTTTTTTCCACGTATACGCGGTGAGTGTCCGGCTCGAGACGCTATTTTTAGATTCGCCCCACCCGCCTGCTCCCGCCTCCTCCCTCCGCTTGGGCAAGCCGCGCTGTAAGGTTGCGCAGTGCATGTCTGTTGCGTTATCACTGACGTCATATGCCGTATTGGACTGTGATTGACCATGCATCCCTACCCCCCCTCTGCTGCTAGCTGTAATTGGCTTAAAGTATTATGACGTGTCCACCCGAGGGAGGGAGGGAGGGAGGAAAGACGACGCTTCACCTAGCCGCGGCAGTTTCATCCCTCCAGGCCGCTCCGTGTATACATGAACCCATTGTTCTGTGAAATGGCTTCCGCCGGACCGCCACCAGAGAGAGACCTTTCCTTACCTGGACCCAGCCACCCTAAGCCCAAGAAGACACGCCGTGGTCTAAGCTACGAAGTGAAGTACCAGATCATTCAAGATTTGGAGAAAGGAACACGGCAAGTTGATCTCGCGCGCCAGCATGGCGTCAACGAATCTACGATTCGCACTATCAAGAAGGATGCAGCCAAGATCAAAGAGCACATGAAAATCACAAAGTCTGCAGGTGCTTCAACGATCAGGTATTGCCAGAACAGGGTGCTGGCAAAAGTGGAAAATTTGCTGGTGAGTTATTTGATTCGTCAGGCGTGACGCAACATGGCGGTGGACACGCGCTCAGTGCAGGAGTACGCACGTGAGCTATACGCAGCAGTGTCACGTAAGCTGGGAATTGCAGAGCCCAAACCCTTCAATGCTTCCTCTGGTTGGCTGCATAGGTTTAAGAAGAGGAACAAGATCACCAACATCAACATTGGTGGTGAGGAAGCGAGTGCTGACCGTGTGGCGGCTAGAGATTTTCCTCCGTTCTTACGTGAGATTATGGAGGAAGGACAGTACACCGACGACCAGGTGTTTAACATGGACGAATCTGGTCTTTTCTGGAAAAAGCTACCATCCAAGACCTTCGTTGTAAAGAATGCCAGCAAGATTCGGGGCCGGAAGATGCAGAAGGAACACATCACCGTCCTGTTTACCACCAATGCCTCCGGTACCTGTAAACCAAAGTTATCGGTGATTCACACAGCCCGCAAGCCGCACGCCTACAAGAATATGGTCATGAACAAGCTTAATGTCCACTGGCTAACCGCACGTAAGGCGTGGATGTCCTCTTCTCTGTCCCTCTTCTGGTTTGACGACTGTTTTGTTCCTGACGTGAAGAAATTCTGCGAGCAACAGAATGTTCCATTCAACATTTTGTTGCTCCTTGACAACGCACCTGGACACTCGCCCCTACTTATGGATCATCACCCCAACGTAAAAGTGGTCTTCCTTCCTCCCAACACTACGTCATTAATCCAGCCCATGGACCAGGAGTTGATCTGCAATGTGAAAGCTGCGTACTCTGCAAAGAAGTTCAAGCTCCTGAACGACTCTACCAACACCAAGGATGAGTTGCGTAAGCTGGGTGACACCGACAGCGAGAGTAAAAGCGACGAGGACAAGGAACAAGAGGTGGCGACTCAAGAAGTTCTCGTCAAACAATTTTGGAAGAAGTTTAACGTCAAACAAGCTGTAGACTTCTTGGTGGAGGCATGGGATCAGCTGTCTATTGCTACGATTCGTCACGCATGGAGACATGTGTTGCATGGCATACCAGGTGAGAGGAGGAGTGAACCTGTGACTGGTGAGGTTCAGACTGTTGCAGTAGCAGTGGACCTTGCCAGAGAAGCTGCGCTCAATATTACAGCTGAAGGCTTCTCCGAGATCACCAACGAAGACATCCTGGAGGTGATCAGAGATCCTGAAGTGACTGCCGACGAGATGTTGGAAGAAGATCACGTCAGTGAAGAGGAGGAAGAAGGTGCGTCATTCTCCGAAGAACACAGTTTAAGTCATAGTGATATTATGGGTGCCATGGAGTGTGCAGAGAAAATGAAGTCCTTCCTTTCCCGCGACAATGACGATGACCGCTATGAAGTCTTCCATACCCGGCTGGTGCAGGCTATGGAGCCGTACATCACGGTGTATCAAGACAACATAAACACCAGCCGTCAAAAAAGCATAACCGAGTTCTTCGCCCGCAACCCACCACAGCCAGTCCAAGCCAGTGATAGTGACAGAGGTAGAGACAGTGAAGATGACTTTGAGGGATTTGTCAGGGAGGCCATAACAAGTGTGGGTGACAGTGATGGTGACTCACTTGAGGGCCAGTAGCCTGCCCTCTGCCTCGGAACCAGCCTCCATCCCCGTACGCCGACCCATCTCTTCTACTAACGTAAGTGTTCAACATAATTTTTAGTTTTCCTAACCTAACCTCTTCTATATTACTTGTTTTTTCATACCATCATAAAGTTAAGATAAAATTTTTACTACAACATAGTTATGTGTCATCAAAAAGTGGAGTTTGGGGATCGGGCCAGTTTCTATTGGAATTAATCCCATATGTTCTGTTGTTCACTTAGCGCGGTTTTCACTTAACACAGTACCCTGTCGGTTTTATTGACCACGTTAAGCGGGGTACTACTGTGTGTGTGTGTATATATATATATATATATATATATATATATATATATATATATATATATATATATATATATATATATATATATATATATATATATATATATATATACAGTACTCCCTCTTTATCGACGGGGGTTACGTTCTGTAAACGGCCGTCGATAAAGAAACCGTCGATACCGTGATGGTTACGTAATTTGTCTAACTATTATTAGCATATGTTGAATAAATGTACCTTTAAGCATTAATGCGTTTCCTTTACGCATAACCTTAAATAATAGTGTATAAATAATAATATAATAAGTGGACAAAAATACTAGCAAACTTACGATTTCATTTATTGAAGTGAACATCGGTCCTTACAGTAAACAAAACAGTGTACAGTACAGTAAAAGTCCAAAAATCCGGCTGCCCAAGGCAAATTGTTTACCATTTATTATTACAACACTTTACACTGAAACGCGGGTAGTTTCAACAAAAATATTGTATATTTCCATTCAAGTATTTATTCAAGTCAATTAGGAGGGAATATTATTGTAATACAACAGTTTTTTAACTAAACCATTTGAAAAGTGATTACGGTAACATCTTTTGAACGAAAGAAAGTGAGTCATTGTTTTCGTCACGATTTGATCCCACTTTCCACTTTAATACGTACGTCATTTCAACAAAAATATTACATTTCCGTGAATGTATTATATCAAGCACAGTATGAATAGAATATCATTGTAATATAACAGAATTTTAACCGAAAACTATTAAAAAAACGAGTAACATCTCAAGAACATCGGAAGCATAGGTAAAGTCTTTTGTTTTCGACATGTATTTTATCCTATTTTACATTGAAATACATCACGTTTCAGCAAAACTACTATTTATTTCCGAGAATATATTCATTCAGGCGCAGTTTAGGTAAAATATACGTGTGATGTAATAATTTTTTAACTGAAAACGATTCGAAAAACACTTAGCCTCTAGCCCTGTTCAAGGAGAGGACTGGGAGGAGCTGTTTGGTGCTGCAGACGATGACAAGGAAAATGATTTTGATGGATTTTAATGAAAATATTCAGAAATATGGTATCGTAATATTTATTCAAGTCAATTAGGATATTATTGTAATACAATACAACAGTTTTTTAACTAAACCATTCGAAAAGTGATTACGGTAACATCTTTTGAACGAAAGAAAGCGCAAGTCATTGTTTTCGTCACGATTTTATCCCACTTTCCACTGTAATACGTACGTCATTTCAGCAAAAAATATTACATTTCCGTGAATGTAGTATATCAAGCACAGTATGAATAGAATATCATTGTAATATAACAGAATTTTAACCGAAAACTATTAAAAAAACGAATAACATCTCAAGAACATCGGAAGCTTAGGTAAAGTCTTTTGTTTTCGACATGTATTTTATCCTATTTTACATTAAAATACATCACGTTTCAGCAAAACTACTATTTATTTCCGAGAATATATTCATTCAGGCGCAGGTTAGGTAAAATATACGTGTGATGTAATAGTTTTTTAACTGAAAACGATTCGAAAAACACGTGTACCCTCTAGCCCTGTTCAAGGATAGGACTGGGAGAAGCTGTCGGTGCCAAATAAAAATCCGCTAAATAATCCGCCGATAATCGAAACCGCCGATAAAAAATCCGCTGATAGAGGGAAAGTATTGTATATATATATATATATATATATATATATATATATATATATATATATATATATATATATATATATATATATATATATATATATATATATATATATATATATATATATATATATATATATATATATATATATATATATATATAGGCTAGACCCCTACTTACGGGGTTAGGGGACCCAAATCCAGGTCAAGTCCCATATAGATAATTTTTTTTTTAATAAATAATCTACAATGAAATACAGTACAGTAAAAGTAATGAATAATGAGGAATGGATACAGTACAGTGAAAGTAATAAATAATAAGGAATGGTTACAGTGTGACTGAGCACTTACCTTTAATGTAGTCAGCTGAATGCACATGGGGCCCCCATAATTTTCTAATTATACATGGAGACTACATTAACTGGAAACGTTTCGGTATAGAAAATGCGTGTCATTTGAAGAAAATTTTTTTTTTTTTTTTTTTAATAAAAAATCTGAGGCGGTCGTAAGTCCCGACGGTCGTAAGTCGGGGTCTGTCTGTCTATATATATATATATATATATATATATATATATATATATATATATATATATATATATATATATATATATATATATATATATATATATATATATACATACACATACATATATATATATATACAATACATACATATATATGTAACCGGTCGGAATTTACTGGACTTTATTTTCTCACTTGACTTGGGGTTTATTAAAGATTAATAGATGGTAATGGCAGTGGAAGCGCCCCTTTGAGAAAAATCCCGAACCAGCACAAGAACACTTAAATCTACTAAACAAAATGACTTGTCCGTGACCCGTGGAAGGATAGCGTCTGTGACTGGGATGAATGAGACACACTGTAAATTTTAGACACTTATATTCCCTCCAACTACAAACACAATCAAATAATGGTGCACCAATATGCGCACCTCTTAACTTGAACTTAAAACTCTACTCTGAGGAATAAAAGTTATACATGATATTGAAATTATTAGAAACTCAGGCAACAATAAATTTAAAGTAGTAAGAAATGTTGCTTGCACACATGAAACAGGCCTTAAGGGTTTTCACAGAATAATATCCACCACTGCGGAAGTGGTATAAAAATAAGAAATTATTAATTCCACCATGAATAGGCCTAAAGGGCACTCAATATAATTATGTTACACCAACAGATGCAGGCCTTAAGGGTTTTCAACAAAATAATATCAGTCACTGAGGAAATGGTATTAAAAAATAAGAAATTAAATACTCTACAATGAATAGGCCTTAAGGGCACTCAATATAATTATGTTACACCAACAGATGCACACCTCCTAACCTAACTTAAACACTACTCTGGGGAACAAAGGTTATATCAGAGATTGAAACTATAAAGAAATTTAAAATGCACACAGCATACATTAGTAACTGAAAAAATAGTATTAACTACACACAAAAATATTGTCACTATTATAAAGACGTTACTGAGTCCAATACCTGTGAACCATGCTCCCTAACCTAACACTCACAGATTCCACCTGCACTCTGTAGTCGTTTAAGGCACAACCAACAGGCACCCGTAGTTGAAGGCCCAAATCAGCCTTT
>NW_024744340.1:0-38742 GCF_018991925.1 Homarus americanus | reverse complement strand
CCAGGTACACTTCTGACACTCCCAGGTACACCACTGACACACCCAGGTACTCCGCTGACACTCCTTGGTACACCCCTGACACTCCCAGGTACACCTCTGACACTCCCAGGTACACCCTAGACACTCCCAGGTACACTTCTCACACTCCTAGGTACACCTCTGACAATCCTAGGTACTCTTCTGTCACTCCCTGATACACCTCTGACACTCCCAGGTACACCGCTGATACTCCCAGGTACACCGCTGACACTACCAGGTACACGTCAGACACTGCCAGGTACACCTCAGACACTGCTAGGTACACCTCAGACACTCCTAGGTACACCTCAGACACTCCAAGGTGCACCTCTGACACTCCCAAGTGCACCTCTGACACTCCCAGGCACACCTCTGACACTCCCAGGTACACCTCAGACACTCCCAGATACACCTCCGACACTCCCAAGTACACCTCCGACACTCCCAGGTACATTTCTTACACTCCCAGGTACACCTTCGACACTCCCAGGTACACCTCTCACACTCCCAGGTACACCTCCGACACTCTTAGGTACACCTCTGACACTCCCAAGTACACCACTGACACTCCCAGGTACACCTCTGACACTCCCAAGTACACCTCTGACACTCCCAGGTACATCTCTGACACTCCCAGGTATACCTCTGACACTGCCAAGTACACCTCTGACAATCCCAGGTACTCCTGTGACACTCCCAGGTACATCTCCGACACTCCTAGTTACACCTCTGACACTCCCAGGTAAACCGCTGACACTTCCAGGTATACCTCTGACACTTCCAGGTACACCTCAGACACTCCCTGGTACACCTCTCACACTCCCATGTACACCTCTTTCACTCCCTGGTTCTCCCCTGACACTCCCAGGTACACCTCAGACACTCCCAGGTACACCTCAGACACTCCCAGGTACACATCTGATACTCCCTGGTACACCTCAGACGCTTCTAGGTACACCTCTCACACTCGCAGGTACACCTCTCACACTCCCAGGTACTCCTGTGACACTCCCTGGTACTTCTCTGACACTCCCAGGTACATCTCAGACACTCCCAGGTACACCTCAGACACTCCCAGGTACACCTCAGACACTTCCAGGCACACCTCTGACACTCCCAGTTACACCGCTGACACTTCCAGGTACACCTCTGACACTCTATGTACACCTCCGACACTCCCAGGTGCACCTCTGACACTCCCATGTACTCCACTGACACTCCCTGGTACACCCCTGACACTCCCAGTTACACCTCTGACACTCACAGGTACACCCCAGACACTCCCAGGTACACCTCCGACACTAACAGGTACACCTCTGACACTCTCTGGTACACCTCTGACACTCCCAGGTACACCTCTGACACTCCCAGGTACACCTCTGACACTCCCTTGGTACACCTCTGACACTCCCAGGTACTCCACTGACATTCCCTGGTACACCTCTGACACTCCCAGGTACACGTCCGACACTCCCAGATACACCTCTGACACTCCCAGGTACTCTACTGACATTCCCTGGTACACTTCTGACACTCCCAGGTACACGTCCGACACTCCCAGATACACCTCTGACACTCCCAGGTACACTTCTGACACTCTAAGGTACACAACTGACACACCCAGGTACTCCACTGACACTCCCAGGTACACCTCTGACACACTCCAGGTACACCCTAGACACTCCCAGGTACACTTCTCACACTCCTAGGTACACCTCTGACACTCCTAGGTACTCCTCTTTCACTCCCTGATACACCTCTAACACTCCCAGGTACACCGCTGACACTGCCAGGTATACCGCTGACACTGCCAAGTACACCTCAGACACTGCCAGGTACACCTCAGACACTGCCAGGTACACCTCAGACACTCCCAGTTACACCTCAGACACTCCAAGGTGCACCTCTGACCCTCCCAAGTGCACCTCTGACACTCCCAGGCACACCAATGACACTCCTAGGTACACCTCAGACACTCCCAGGTACACCGCTGACACTCCCAGGTACACCTCTGACTCTCCCAGGTACATCTCCGACACTCCCAGGTACACTTCTTACACTCCCAGGTACACCTCCGACACTCACAGGTACACCTCTGACACTCCCAGGTACACCTCCGACAACTCTCAGGTACACCTCTGACACTCCCAGGTACACCTGTATACACCCAGGTACACATCTCACACTCCCAGGTACACCTCCGACACTCCCAAGTACACCTCTGACACTTCCAGGTACATCTCTGACACTCACAGGTACACCTCTGACATTCCCAGGTGCACCTTTGACACTCCCATGTACTCCACTGACATTCCGTGGTATACATCTCACACTCCCAGGTACACCGCTGACACTGCCAGGTACACCTCCGACACACCCAGGAACACCTCCGACACTCCCAGGTACACTTCTCACACTCCCAGGTACACCTCCGACACTCCCAGGTACACCTCTGACACTCCCAGGTACACCTCTGATACTCCCAGGTTCACCTCTGACACTCCCAGGTACACTTCTGACTCTCGCAGGTAAACCTCTGACACTCCCAGGTACTCCACTGACATTCACTGGTACAACTCTGACACTCCTAGGTACACGTCCGACACTCCCAGATACACCTCTGACACTCCCAGGTACACCTCTGACACTGCCAGGTACACCTCAGACACTGCCACGTACACCTCAGACACTCACAGGTACACCTCAGACACTCCAAGGTGCACCTCTGACACTCCCAAGTGCACCTCTGACATTCCTAGGCACACCTCTGACACTCCCAGGTACACCTCAGACACTCCCAGGTACACCGCTGACACTCCCACGTACACCTCCGATACTCCCAGGTACACCTTTGAGACTCCCAGGTAAACCTCCGATACTCCTACGTACACATCTGACACTCCCAGGTACACCTCTGACACTCCTAGGTATTCCTCTGACACTGCCAGGTACACCTCTGACACTTCATGTACACCTCCGACACTCCCAGGTACACCTCTGACACTCCCAGGTACTCCACTGACACTCCCTGGTACACCCCTGACACTCCCAGGTACACCCCTGACACTCCCAGGTACACCTCTGACACTCCCAGGTACACATCAGACACTCCCAGGTACACCCCAGACACTCCCAGGTACACCCCAGACACTCCCAGGTACACTTCTCACACTCGCAGGTACACCTCCGACACACAAAGGTACACCTCTGACACTCCCAGGTACACCCCTGACACTCCCAGGTACAGCCTTCCACACTCCCCAGGCACACCTCTGACACTCCCAGGTACACCTCCGACACTCCCAGGAACCCACTGACATTCCCTGGTACACCTCTGACACTCCCAGGTACACGTCCAACACTCCCAGATACACCTCTGACACTCCGAGGTACATCTCTGACACTCCCAGGTACACCTCTGACACTCCCAGGTAAACCTCAGACACTCCCAGGTATACCTCCGATACTCCTAGGTACACCTCTGACACTCCCAGGTACACCTCTGACACTCCTAGGTACTCCTCTGTCACTCCCTGATACACCTCTAACACTCCCAGGTACACCGCTGACACTCCCAGTTACACCGCTGACACTGCCAGGTACACCTCAGACACTGCCATGTTCACCTCAGACACAGCCAGTTACACCTCAGACACTCCCAGGTACACCTCAGACACTCCAAGGTGCACCTCTGACACTCCCAAGTGCACCTCTGACATTCCCAGGCACACCTCTGACACTCCCAGGTACACCTCAGACACTCCCAGGTACACCGCTGACACTCCCAGGTACACCTCTGACACTCCCAAGTACACCTCTGACACTGCCAGGTACACCTCCGACACTCCCAGGTACACCTCCGATATTCCCAGGTACACTTCTCACGCTCCCAGGTACACATCCGACACTCCCAGGTACAACTCCGACACTCCCAGGTAAACCTCCGATACTACAAGGTACACCTCTGACACTCCCAGGTACACCTCTGACACTCCCAGGTACTCCTCTGACACTCCGTGGTACTAGTCTGACACTCCCAGGTACACCTCAGACACTCCCCCTTACACCTCTGGACACCTGGTGCAACTCTGACACTCCCAGGCACACCTCTCACACTCCCAGGTACACTTCAGACACTCCCAGGTACACCTCTGACACTCCCAGGTACACCTCTGACACTCCCAGGTACACCTCTGACACTCCCAGGTACACCTCTGACACCCCCAGGTACACCTCTGACACCCCCAGGTACTCCTCTGACACTCCCAGATACCCCTCTGACACTCCCAGGTACTTCTCCGACACTCCCAGGTACACCTCTGGCACTCCCTGGTACACCTCCGATATTCCCAGGTACACCTCCGACACTCTTAGGTACATCTCGACACCACCACGCACACACCCTCTGAGGCCCAGGTACACCTCTGACACTCCCAGGTACATCTTTGACACTCCCCAGGTATTCCTCTGACACTGCCAAGTACACCTCTGACAATCCCACGTACTCCCGTGACACTCCCAGGTACACCTCCGACACTCCTAGTTACACCTCTGACACTCCCAGGTACACCGCTGACACTTCCAGGTACACCTCTGACACTCCATGTATACCTCCGACACTCCCAGGTGCACCTCTGACACTCCCATGTACTCCACTGACAGTCCCTGGTACACCCCTGACACTCCCAAGTACACTGCTGACACTTCCAGGTACACTTCTGACAATCCCTGGTACACCTCTGACACTCCCAGGTACACCTCAGACACTCCCTGGTACACCTCTCACACTCCCATGTACACCTCTTTCACTCCCTGGTTCTCCCCTGACACTCCCAGGTACACCTCAGACACTCCCTGGTACACCTCAGACACTCCCAGGTACACATCTGACACTCCCAGGTACACCTCAGACACTCGCAGGTACACCTCTCACACTCCCAGGTACTCTTGTGACACTCCCAGGTACATCTCAGACACTCCCAGGTACACCTCAGACACTCCCAGGGACTTAGTCATACTCGATTAGGGGACTTTTTTATACTCGATGAGGGGGCTTTGTTATACTCGATCAGGGGACTTTGTTATACTCGATCAGGGGTGTTTGTTTTACTCGATCAGGGAATTTTGTTATACTCGATCAGGAGACTTTGTTATACTCGATGAGGGGACTTTGTTATACTCGATGAGGGGACTTTGTTATCCTCGATCTTGGGAATTTGTTAAACTCGATCTTGGGACTTTGTTAAACTCGATCAGCGGACTTTGTTATACTCGATCAGGGGGCTTTGATTTACTCGATCTTGGGACTTTGTTATACTCGATCAGGGGACTTTGTTTTACTCGATTAGGGACTTTGTTATTTTCGACCAAGGGCCTTTGTTATACTCGAGTTGGGGAATAGGTTATACTCGATCATGGGGCTTTGTTATACTCGTTCAGGGACTTTGTTACAGTCGATCAAAGGACTTTTTTATACTCGATCAGGGACTTTGTTATACTCGCTCAGGGGACTTTGTTATTCTCGATCAGGGGACTTTCTTATACTCGATCAAAGGACTTTGTTATACTCGATCAGGGGACTTTGTTATACTCGTCGAGGGGGCTTTGTTATACTCGATTAGGAGACTTTGTTATACTCGATCAGAGGACTTTGTTACACTAGATCAGGGGACTTTGTTATACTCGATGAGGGGGCTTTGTTTTACTTGATCAGGGGACTTTGTTATACTCGATCAGGTGACTTTGTTATACTCGATCAGGGACTTTGTTATACTCGATCTTGAGACTTTGTTATAGTCCATTAGGGTCCTTTATTAGACTCGATCAGAGGACTTAGTTATACTCGATCAGGGAACTTTGTTATACTCGATCAGGGGACTTTGTTATACTCGATGAGGGGACTTTGTTATACTCGATCAGGGGACTTTATTTTACTCGATCAGAGGACTTTGTCATACTCGATCTTAGGACTTTGTTATACTCCATTAGGGTCCTTTGTTATACTCAATCAGGGGACTTAGTTATACTCGACCAGGGGACTTTGTTATACTCGATTAGGGGGCTTTGTTATACTCGATCAGGGGTCTTTGTTATACTCGATCAGAAGACTTTGTTATACTCGATCTTGGGACTTTATTATACTCCATTAGAGTCCTTTGTTAAACTCAATGAGGGGACTTAGTTATACTCGATTAGTGGACTTTGTTAGACTCGATCAGAGGACTTTGTTACACTAGATCAGGGGACTTTGTTATGCTCGATGAGGGGGCTTTGTTATACTCGATCAGGGTACTTTGTTATACACGATTAGGGGACTTTGTTATACTAGATCAGGGGACTTTGTTATACTCGATCCGGGGCTTTATTATACTCGGTAAGGGGACTTTGTTCTACTCGATCAGGGGACTTTGTTATACTCGATGAGGGGACTATGTTATACTCGATCTTGGGACTTTGTTAAACTGGATGAGGGGCCTTTGTTATACTCCATTAGGGCCCTTTGTTATACTGGATCAGGGGACTTTGTTGTAATAGATCACGGGACTTTGTTATACTCGATCAGGGGGCTTTGTTATGCTCGATGAGGGGACTTTGTTATTCTCGATCAGGGGACTTTGTTATACTCCATTAGGGGACTTAGTTATACTCGATCGGAAGACTTTGTTATACTCGATCTTGGGACTTTGTTATACTCCAATATGGTCCTTTGTTATACTTGATCAGGGGACTTTGTTATACTCGACCTGGGGTCTTTGTTATACTCGATAAAGGGCCTTTGTTATACTCGATGAGGGTATTTTGTTATACTCGAGCTTGGGACTTTGTTAAACTCGATCAGGGGCCTTTGTTATTCTCAATTAGGGGCCTTTGTTATACTGGATCAGGGGACTTTGTTATAATCGATCAGGGGACTTTGTTATGCTCGATCAGGGGGCTTTGTTATATTCGATCAGGACTCTTTGTATATACTCAACTAGGGACTTTGTTATATTCGGTCAGGGGCCTTTCTTATACTCGATCAGCGGGCTTTGTTAAACTCGATCAGGGGACTTTGTTATACTCGATCAGGGGACTTTGTTATACTCGATCAGGGGACTTTGTTATACTCGATCAGGGGGCTTTGTTTTTCTCGATCAAGGGACTTTGTTATACTCGATCAGGGGGCTTTGTTTTACTCGATCAGGGGACTTTGTTATACTCGATCAGGGGACTTTGTTATACACGACCAGGGGCCTTTGTTATACTCGATCAGGGGACGTTGTTATTCTCGATGAGGGGACTTTGTTATACTCGATGTTGGGACTTTGTTAAACTCGATCTTGGTTCTTTCTTAAACTCGATCAGCGGACTTTGTTTTACTCGATGCGAGGGCTTTGATTTACTCGATCTTGGGACTTTGTTATACTCGATCAGGGGACTTTGTTTTACTCGATCAGGGACTTTGTTATTTTCGACCAAGGGCCTTTGATTTACACGAGTCGGGAAATAGGTTATACTCGATCAGGGGACTTTGTTATACTCGATCAGGGGACTTTATTTTACTCGATCACTCAACTAGGGACTTTGTTATATTCGTTCAGGGGCCTTTCTTATACTCGAACAGGGGGCTTTGTTATGCTCGATGAGGGGACTTTGTTATTCTCGATCAGGGTACTTTGTTGTACTCCATCAGGGGACTTAGTTATACTCGATCGGAAGACTTTGTTATACTCGATCTTGGGACTTTGTTATACTCCAATAGGGTCCTTTGTATACTTGATCAGGGGACTTTGTTATACTCGACCAGGGGCCTTTGTTATATTCGATAAAGGGCCTTTGTTATACTCGATGAGGGGACTTTGTTATACTCGATCTTGGGACTTTGTTAAACTCGATCAGGGGCCTTTCTTATACTGGATTAGGGGACTTTGTTATAATCGATCAGGGGACTTTGTTATGCTCGATCAGGGGCTTTGTTATACTCGATCAGGAGACTTTGTATATACTCAATTAGGGACTTTGTTATATTCGGTCAGGGGCCTTTCTTATACTCGATCAGGGGGCTTTATTAAACTCGATCAGGGGACTTTGTTGTACTCGATGAGGGGACTTTGTTATACTCGATGAGGGGACTTTGTTATACTCGATCAGGGGGCTTTGTTTTTCTCGATCAAGGGACTTTGTTATACTCGATGAGGGGACTATGTTATAATACGATCTGGGGACTTTATTATACTCAATCAGGGGACTTTATTATACTCGATTAGGGGACTTTGTTATACTCGATCAGGGGACTTTGTTATACTCGACGAGGTGGCTTTGTTATACTCGATCAGAGGACTTTGTTACACTCGATCAGGGGACTTTGTTATACTCGATCAGGGGACGTTGTTATGCTCGATCAGGGGGCTTTGTTTTACTCGATCAGGGGACTTTGTTATACTCGATCAGGGGACTTTGTTATACTCGATGAGGTGGCTTTGTTTTACTCGATCAGGGGACTTTGTTATACTCGGTCAGGGGACTTTGTTATACTCGATCAGGGGATGTTGTTATACTCGTCGAGGGGGCTTTGTTATACTCGATTAGGGGACATTGTTATACTCGATCAGAGAACTTTGTTACACTAGATCAGGGTACTTTATTATTCTCGATCAGGGACTTAGTTATACTCGATCAGGGGACTTTGTTATACTCGATCAGGGGACTTTGTTCTACTCGATCAGGGGACTTTGTTTTTCTCGATCAAGGGACTTTGTTATACTCGATCAGGGGACTTTGTTATACTCGAACAGGTGACTTTGTTATACTCGATCAGGGGATTTTGTTATACTCGATCAGGGGACTTTGTTATACTCGATCAGGGGACTTTGTTATACTCGTCGAGGGGGCTTTGTTATACTCGATCAGGGAACTTTGTTACAGTCGATCAGTGGACTTTGTTGTACTCGTTCTTGAGACATTGTTATACTCCATTAGGGTCCTTTATTATACTCGATCAGGGGAATTAGTTATACTCGATCAGGGGACTTTGTTATACTCGATCAGGCGACTTTGTTATACTCGATCAGAGGACTTCGTTATACTCGATCTGGGGACTTTGTTTTACTCGATCAGAGGACTTTGTTATACTCGATTTTGGGACTTTGTTATACTGCATTAGGGGACTTTGTTATACTCGATCAGGGGACTTTGTTATACTCGATGAGGGGACTTTGTTTTAATCGATCAGAGGACTTTGTTATACTCGATCAGGGGACTTTGTTATACTCTAACAGGGGACTTTGTTATACTCGATCAGGGGACTTTGTTATTCTCGATCAGGGGACTTTGTTATACTCGATCTGGGGACTTTGTTATACTTGATCAGGGAACTTTGTTACAGTCGATCAGGGGACTTTGTTATATTCGTTCTTGAGACTTTGTTATACTCCATTAGGGTCCTTTATTATACTCGATCAGAGGACTTAGTTATACTCGATCAGGGGACTTTGTTATACTCGATCTTGAGACTTTGTTATACTCCATTACGGTCCTTTATTATACTCGATCAGGGGACTTAGTTATACTCGATCAGGGGACTTTGTTATACTCGACCAGGGGACTTTGTTATACTCGATCAGGGGACTTTGTTTTAATCGATCAGAGGACTTTGTTATACTCGATCAGGGGACTTTGTTATACTCTAACAGGGGACTTTGTTATACTCGATCAGGGGACTTTGTTATACTCGATCAGGGTACTTTGTTATACTCGATCAGGGGACTTTGTTATACTCGATTAGGGGACTTTGCTATACTCGATCAGAGGACTTTGTTACACTAGATCAGAGGACTTTGTTATACTCGATCAGGGGACTTTGCTATACTCGATGATTGGGCTTTGTTTTACTCGATTAGGGGACTTTGTTATACTCGATCAGGGGACTTTGTTATACTCGATGAGGGGGCTTTGTTTTACTCGATCAGGGGACTTTGTTATACTCGATCAGGGTACTTTGTTATACTCGTCAGGGGCTTTGTTATACTCGATTGGGGGACATTGTTATACTCGATCAGAGGACTTTGTTACTAGATCAGGGGTTTCCTTATGCTCGATCATGGGACTTAGTTATACTCCGATCAGGGACTTTGTTATACTCGATCAGGGGACTTTGTTCTACTCGATCAGGGGACTTTGTTTTCTCGATCAAGGGACTTTGTTATACTCGATCAGGGGACTTTTGTTATACTCGAACAGGGGACTTTGTTATACTCGATCAGGGGACTTTGTTATACTCGATCTGGGGACTTTGTTATACTCGAACAGGGGACTTTGTTATACTCGATCAGGTGACTTTGTTATACTCGATCAGGGGACTTTGTTATACTCGATCAGGCGACTTTGTTATACTCGATCAGGGGACTTCGTTATACTCGATCAGGGGACTTTGTTTTACTCGATCAGAGGACTTTGTTGTACTCGATCTTGGGACTTTGTTATACTCCATTAGGGTCCTTTGTTTTACTCAATGAGGAAACTTAGTTATACTCTATCAGGGGACTTTGTTTTACTCGATCAGGAGACTTTGTTATACTCGATGAGGGGACTATGTTATACTCGATGAGGGGACTTTGTTATACTCGACCAGGGGCCTTTGTTATTCTCGATCAGGGGGCTTTGTTATACTCGATCAGGAGACTTTGTTATGCTCGATCAGGGGACTTTGTTATACTCGATTAGGGGGATTTTTTATACTCGATCAAGGACTTTGTTATATTCGATCAGGGGTGTTTGTTTTACTCGATCATGGAACTTTGTTATACTCGATCAGGGAACGTTGTTATACACGATGAGGGGACTTTGTTATACTCTCATCAGGGGACTTAGTTATACTCGATCAGGGGACTGTTATACTCGATTAGGGGGCTTTGTTATACTCGATCAGGGGACATTGTTATACTCGATCAGAAGACTTTGTTATACTCGATCTTGGGACTTTGTTATACTCCATTAGGGTCCTTTGTTAAACTCAATGAGAGGACTTAGTTATACTCGATTAGGGGACTTTGTTAGACTCGATCACAGGACTTTGTTACACTAGATCAGGGGACTTTGTTATACTCGATGAGGGGGCTTTGTTTAACTCGATCAGGGACTTAGTTATACTCGATCAGGGGACTTTGTTATACTCGATTAGGGGACTTTGTTATACTCGATCTTGAGACGTTGTTATAGTCCATTAGGGTCCTTTATTATACTCGATTAGGGAACTTTGTTATACTCGATCCGGGGCTTTATTATACTCGATAAGGGACTTTGTTATACTCGACAAGGGGAGTTTGTTATACTCGATCAGGGAACTTTGTTATACTAGATAGGGGACTTTGTTATACTCGATCCGGGGCTTTATTATACTCGGTAAGGGGACTTTGTTATACTCGATCAGGGGACTTTGTTATACTCGATGAGGGGACTATGTTATACTCGATCTTGGGACTTTGTTAAACTGGATCAGGGGCCTTTGTTATACTCCATTAGGGGCCTTTGTTATACTGGATCAGGGAACTTTGTTGTAATCGATCAGGGGACTTTGTTATGCTCGATCAGGGGGCTTTGTTATACTCGATTAGGAGACTTTGTATATACTCAACTAGGGACTTTGTTATATTCGGTCAGGGGCCTTTCTTATACTCGATCAGGGGGCTTTGTTAAACTCGATCAGGGGACTTTGTTATACTCGATCAGGGGACTTTGTTATACTCGATCAGGGGACTTTGTTATACTCGATCAGGGGGCTTTGTTTTTCTCGATCAAGGGACTTTGTTTTACTCGATCAGGGGACTTTGTTATACTTGATCAGGGGACTTTATTATACTCAATCAGGGGACTTTATTATAATCGATTAGGGGACTTTGTTATACTCGATCAGGGGATTTTGTTATACTCGACGAGGTGGCTTTGTTATATCGATCAGAGGACTTTGTTACACTCGAACAGGGGACTTTGTTATACTCGATCAGGGGACTTTGTTGTACTCGATGAGCGGGCTTTGTTTTACTCGATCAGGGGACTTTGTTATACTCGATCAAGGGGACTTTGTGCCTCGATCAGGGACTTTGTTATACTCGATGGGGGCTTTGTTTTCTCGATTAGGGGACTTTGTTATACTCGATCAGGACTTTGTTATACTCGATGGGGGACTTTGTTTTAATCGATCGAGGACTTTGTTATACTCGATCAGGGGACTTTTTATTCTCGATCAGGGGTTTTGTCATACTCGATCTGGGGACTTTGTTATACTCGATTAGGGAACTTTGTTACAGTCGATCAGTGGACTTTGTTGTACTCGTTCTTGAGACTTTGTTATACTCCATTAGGGTCCTTTATTATACTCGATCAGGGGAATTAGTTATACTCGAACAGGGGACTTTGTTATACTCGATCAGGCGACTTTGTTATACTCGATCAGAGGACTTCGTTATACTCGATCAGGGGACTTTGTTTTACTCGATCAGAGGACTTTGTTATACTCGATTTTGGGACTTTGTTATACTGCATTAGGGGACTTTGTTATACTCGATCAGGGGACTTTGTTATACTCGATGAGGGGACGTTGTTTTAATCGATCAGAGGACTTTGTTATACTCGATCAGGGGACTTTGTTATACTCTAACAGGGGACTTTGTTATACTCGATCAGGGGACTTTGTTATACTCGATCAGGGTACTTTGTTATACTCGAACAGGGGACTTTGTTATACTCGATTAGGGGACTTTGCTATACTCGATCAGAGGACTTTGTTACACTAGATCAGAGGACTTTGTTATACTCGATCAGGGGACTTTGCTAAACTCGATGATTGGGCTTTGTTTTACTCGATTAGGGGACTTTGTTATACACGATCAGGGGACTTTGTTATACTCGATGAGGAGGCTTTGTTTTACTCGATCAGGGGACTTTGTTATACTCGATCAGGGTACTTTGTTATACTCGATCAGGGGACTTTGTTATACTCGTCGAGGGGGCTTTGTTATACTCGATTAGGGGACATTGTTATACTCGATCAGAGGACTTTGTTACACTAGATCAGGGGACTTTATTATGCTCGATCAGGGGACTTAGTTATACTCGATCAGGGGACTTTGTTATACTCGATCAGGGGACTTTGTTATACTCGATCAGGGGACTTTGTTTTTCTCGATCAAGGGACTTTGTTATACTCGATCAGGGGACTTTGTTATACTCGAACATACTCGAACAGGGACTTTGTTATACTCGATCAGGGACTTTTGCTTACTTGATCTGGGGACTTTGTTATACTCGAACAGGGACTTTTGTTATACTCGATCAGGGACTTGTTATAATTTCCGGATCAGGGGACTTTGTTATACTCGATCAGGCGACTTTGTTATACTCGATCAGGGGACTTCGTTATACTCGATCAGGGGACTTTGTTTTACTCGATCAGAGGACTTTGTTATACTCGATCTAGGGACTTTGTTATACTCCATTAGGGTCCTTTGTTTTACTCAATCAGGGGACTTAGTTATACTCTATCAGGGGACTTTGTTTTACTCGATCAGGGGACTTTGTTATACTCGATGAGGGGACTATGTTATACTCGATGAGGGGACTTTGTTATACTCGACTAGGGGCCTTTGTTATACTCGATCAGGGGGCTTTGTTATACTCGATCAGGAGACTTTGTTATGCTCGATCAGGGGACTTTGTTATACTCGATTAGGGGGATTTTTTATACTCGATCAAAGACTTTGTTATAATCGATCAGGGGTGTTTGTTTTACTCGATCATGGAACTTTGTTATACTCGATCAGGGAACTTTGTTATACTCGATGAGGGGACTTTGTTATACTCGATCTTGGGACTTGGTTTTACTCCATTAGGGTCCTTTGTTATACTCAATCAGAGGACTTAGTTATACTCGATCTTGGGACTTTGTTATACTGCATTAGGGTCCTTTGTTAAACTCAATGAGGGGACTTAGTTATACTCGATTAGGGGACTTTGTTAGACTCGATCAGAGGACTTTGTTACACTAGATCAGGGGACTTTGTTATACTCGATGAGGGGGCTTTGTTTAACTCGATCAGGGACTTAGTTATACTCGATCAGGGGACTTTGTTATACTCGATCTTGAGACGTTGTTATAGTCCATTAGGGTCCTTTATTATACTCGATGAGGGAACTTTGTTATACTCGATCCGGGGCTTTATTACACTCGATAAGGGACTTTGTTATACTCGACCAGGGGAGTTTGTTATACTCGATCAGGGAACTTTGTTATACTAGATAGGGGACTTTGTTATACTCGATCCGGGGCTTTATTATACTCGGTAAGGGGACTTTGTTATACTCGATCAGGGGACTTTGTTATACTCGATGAGGGGACTATGTTATACTCGATCTTGGGACTTTGTTAAACTAGATCAGGGGCCTTTGTTATACTCTATTAGGGGCCTTTGTTATACTGGATCAGGGGACTTTGTTGTAATCGATAGGGGACTTTGTTATGCTCGATCAGGGGGCTTTGTTATACTCGATCAGGAGACTTTGTATATACTCAACTAGGGACTTTGTTATATTCGGTCAGGGGCCTTACTTATACTCCATCAGGGGGCTTTGTTAAACTCGATCAGGGGACTTTGTTATACTCGATCAGGGGACTTTGTTATACTCGATCAAGGGACTTTGTTATACTCGATCAGGGGGCTTTGTTTTTTTCGATCAAGTGACTTTGTTATACTCGATCAGGGGACTTTTTATACTCGATCAGGGGACTTTATTATACTCAATCAGGGGACTTTATTATAATCGATTAGGGGACTTTGTTTTACTCGATCAGGGGATTTTGTTATACTCGACGAGGTGGCTTTGTTATACTCGAACAGAGGACTTTGTTACACTCGAACAGGGGACTTTGTTATACTCGATCAGGGGACTTTGTTGTACTCGATGAGCGGGCTTTCTTTTACTCGATCAGGGGACTTTGTTATAGTCGATCAGGGGACTTTGTTATAAGCGATCAGGGGACTTTGTTATACTCGATCAGGGGACTTTGTCATACTCGATCAGTGGACTTTGTTATACTCGATCTTGAGACTTTGTTATACTCCATTAGGGTCCTTTATTATACTCGATCAGGGGACTTTGTTATACTCGAACAGGGGACTTTGTTATGCTCGATCAGGGGACTTTGTTATCCTCGATCAGGGGACTTTGTTATACTCGATCCGAGGACTTTGTTATACTCGTCGAGGGGGGCTTTGTTATACTCGATTAGGTGACTTTGTTATACTCGTTCAGAGCACTTTGTTACACTAGGTCAGGGGGTTAGTTATACTCGATCAGGGGACTTTGTTATACTCGATCAGGCGACTTTGTTATACTTGATGAGGGGACTTCGTTATACTCGATCAGGGGACTTTGTTTTACTCGATCAGAGGACTTTGTTATACTCGATCTTGGGACTTTGTTATACTCCATTAGGGTCCTTTGTTTTACTCAATCAGGGGACTTAGTTATACTCTATCAGGGGGCTTTGTTTTACTCGATCAGGGGACTTTGTTATACTCGATCAGTGGACTATGTTATACTCGATGAGGGGACTTTGTTATACTCGACCAGGGCCCTTTGTTATACTCGATCAGGGGGCTTTGTTATACTCGATCAGGGGACTTTGTTATGCTCGATCAGGGGACTTTGTTATACTCGATTAGGGGGCTTTTTTTATACTCGATCAAGGACTTTGTTATACTCGATCGAAATTTGTTGTTTTCGATCTTGGGGACTTTTGTTAAGCTGGATCAGGAGCGCTGTTATACTCCATTAGGGCCTTTGTTATACTGGATCAAGGGAACTTTATTTGTAATCGATCAAGAGACTTTATTGCGCCACTCGATCAGGGGACTTTGTTATACTCGATGAGGGACTTTGTTATATGATCAGAGACTTTGTTATGCTCTGATCGAGGGGACTTTATTATACTCGATGAGGGACTGTTATACTCGATCTTGGACTTTATTAAAGCTGGATCAGGGCGCTGTTTATATACTCCATTGGGGCCTTTGTTGCCACTCAGACAGGGGACTTTGTTATACTCGAACAGGGGGACTTTGGTATATACTCGATCAGGTGACTTTGTTATACTCGATCAGGGGACTTTGTTATACTCGATCAGGGGACTTTGTTATACTCGTCGAGGGGGGCTTTGTTATACTCGGTTAGGTGACTTTGTTATACTCGATCTGGGGACTTTGTTATACTCGATCAGGGAACTTTGTTACAGTCGATCAGGGTACTTTGTTATACTCGATCAGGGGACTTTGTTATACTCGATCTGGGGACTTTGTTATACTCGATCAGGGAACTTTGTTACAGTCGATCAGGGGACTTTGTTATACTAGATCAGGGGACTTTGTTATACTCGTTCCGAGTACTTTGTTACACTAGATCAGGGGACTTTGTTATACTCGATCAGGGGACTTTGTTTTACTCGATGAGGGGGCTTTGTTTTACTCGATCAGGGGACTTTGTTATACTCGGTCTGGGGACCTTGTTATACTCGATCAGGGAACTTTGTTACAGTCGATCAGGGGACTTTGTTATACTCGTTCTTGAGACTTTGTTATACTCCATTAGGGTCCTTTATTATACTCCATTAGGGTCCTTTATTATACTCGATCAGGGGACTTAGTTATACTCGATCAGGGGACTTTGTTATACTCGATCAGGCGACTCTTTATTATACTCGATCAGGGGACTTAGTTATACTCGATCAGGGGACTTTGTTATACTCGATCAGGCGACTTTGTTATACTCGATCAGGGGACTTCGTTATACTCGATCAAGGGACTTTGTTTTACTCCATTAGGGTCCTTTGTTTTACTCAATCAGGGGACTTAGTTATACTCTATCAGGGGACTTTGTTTTACTCGATCAGGGGACTTTGTTATACTCGATCAGGGGACTATGTTATACTCCATTAGGGTCCTTTGTTTTACTCAATCAGGGGACTTAGTTATACTCTATCAGGGGACTTTGTTTTACTCGATCAGGGGACTTTGTTATACTCGATCAGGGGACTATGTTATACTCGATGAGAGGACTTTGTTATACTCGACCAGAGGCCTTAGTTATACTCGATCAGGGGGCTTTGTTATACTCGATCAGGGGACTTTGTTATGCTCGATCAGGGGACTTTGTTATACTCGATTAGGGGGCTTTTTTATACTCGATCAAGGACTTTGTTATACTCGATCAGGGGTGTTTGTTTTACTCGATCATGGAACTTTGTTATACTTGATCAGGGAACTTTGTTATACTCGATGAGGGGACTTTGTTATACTCGATCTTGGGACTTTGTTTAACTCCATTATGGACCTTTGTTATACTCCATTAGGGGCCTTTGTTATACTGGATCAGGGAACTTTGTTGTAATCGATCAGGGGACTTTGTTATGCTCGATCAGGGGGCTTTGTTAAACTCGATCAGGGGACTTTGTTATACTTGATCAGGGGACTTTGTTATACTCGATCAGGGGACTTTGTTATACTCAATCAGGGGGCTTTGTTTTTTCTCGATCAAGGGACTTTGTTATACTCGATCAGGGGACTTTGTTATACTTGATCAGGGGACTTTATTATACTCAATCAGGGGACTTTATTATAATCGATTAGGGGACTTTGTTATACTCGATCAGGGGACTTTGTTATACTCAACGAGGTGGCGTTGTTATACACGATCAGAGGACTTTGTTACACTCGAACAGGGGACTTTGTTATTCTCGATCAGGGGACTTTGTTATACTCGATGAGGGGGCTTTGTTTTACTCGATGAAGGGACTTTGTTATACTCGATCAGGGGACTTTGTCATACTCGATCAGGGGACTTTGTTATACTCGATCTTGAGACTTTGTTATACTCCATTAGGGTCCTTTATTATACTCGATCAGGGGACTTTGTTATACTCGAACAGGGGACTTTGTAATACTCGATCAGGTGACTCTGTTATACTCGATCAGGAGACTTTGTTATACTCGATCAGGGGACTTTGTTATACTCGTCGAGGGGGGCTTTGTTATACTCAATTAGGTGACTTTGTTATACTCGTTCAGAGGACTTTGTTACACTAGATCAGGGGACTTTGTTATACTCGATCAGGGGACTTTGTTTTACTCGATGAGGGGGCTTTGTTTTACTCGATCAGGGGACTTTGTTATACTCGATCTGGGGACTTTGTTATACTCGATCAGGGAACTTTGTTACAGTCGATCAGGGGACTTTGTTATACTCGTTCTTGAGACTTTGTTATACTCCATTAGTGTTGGGGACAGGACTGATCCTTGTGGGACTCCTGCATGCAGTGTGAAGTGGTCAGAGTAGGCAGGTGTGACTTTTATCCTCATTTTTCTGTCTGTTAGGAAGTTACATAGTAATTGTTGTGATTTTTGAGGGATGTTAAAATTGGTGCATATCTTGTACTTTAATCCATCGTGCCAAACTGTGTCGAAGGCTTTTTGTACGTCTTTTGTAATGAGTGCTATCTTGTATGCATCTTTGTTCATGTGGAGGTAGTTTGTGATTATATTGAGTGCGTCTTGAGTTGAGTGGTGTGCTCTGAAGCCGAACTGCTTGTAGGACAGTAGTTGTTCATCTTCAAGGTGGTATCTGAGGCGGGTGTTGTATAGTCTTTCAAAAGTTTTGCCTAAGACTTCTAGTATGCTGATCGGTCTGTAGTTTTGAGGATCTGTTGGGTTTTTGTTTGGTTTAGGTATCATGACGGCTGTGGCTGTCTTAAAGAGCTTTGGGAAGTATCCTGTAGCCAGTTGGGTGTTGTAGAGGTATGTAATGGCTGTGATTGTTTCTCGGGGCAGGTGCTTCAGGATTGCTTGACCAATATTGCTGTCACCTGGTGTTTTCTTTTTGGTTTTGTCCAGTGCTTGTGCGACTTCTGTTGGGGTGAAAGGAGCAGTGAGGGTGTGGTCCTGTGTGAGAGTGGAGGTATCTATTGTGTTGTCAGGAGTTGTTCTGTCGTGAAGTGTTTGCATGTGTGTGGTGATGTTGTTTATGTGGTTTAAGATGTACCTTTGTTGTGTGGGGGGGTGTGGGTGGAAAATGTGTTCCCAGTGTTGTTTTAGTGTTTGTGCTACGTCGGCTGGCTCATTGATTTTCCTACCATTTACTAGCAGGTGATCAAAGGGGGTTTTGCAGTTCCTTTCAGCTTGGCGATCCTTTGCCAAAATTCTCGGGGGTTATGTGTTCTGTGTTCCTGGGCAGCCTCTACGAGTTTTGCCCAGTGAACCTCATGATCTTGACGGAGGCTATGGATGATGTGTGTTCTTAGTGTGGAGATGTCTGTGTAAACTGGTGCTAGGTTAAGTTTGTTTAGTTCGAATCGTGTCCTGTAGCAGTGAAGTAGGCGTTGAGTTCTTATGGAGGGTGTGAAGGAGTATTTTTTCTTGAACCGGTGTTTAGGAATGTGGGTATCTGCTATGGCGGTGATAGTGTTGAAAAGGTGTGTCCAGGTTTCCTCAATCATCCTAGTGGGTTGGTGTTCGAGGTTGAGTGTGTATTGTTGTTCAGAGAGTGTGGTTTTGAAGGCATCCCAATCTGCGTGTTGATACTGGTATTGAGGTGAGGTTGTTGGGAGGAGGATGGGATTGTTGGAGAGGTGAAGAGTGATGGGAATGTGGTCTGAGCCTGATAGGGGGCCGGGAGTGATGTAGTGTTGGAATTGGAGGGCAGGGGTGTTGGTGATGACGATGTCTGGAGTGCCTTTGCCGTGAGCAGCGTAGAATGTGGGGAAGAAAGGGCCAATGTGGTGAAGGTTTTTGTGAGTGACCAAAGCGTGTAGTTGTTGGCCAAGGGGGTCGATGCGGTTGTGTTGGAATGCGGTGTGGTGTGCATTGAGGTCGGCCATTAGTATTACAGGTAGGTGTGAGTTGTTAAAGATGGAGTTTAGGTCTGTGAAGGGGATACGCGAGTTAGGTCTTGAGTATGTTGTGCAGATGATAATCTGTCCGTGTTGAGTGTAGATCTTGGCGGCCATGAAGTGTTTGAAAGCAAAGTTGGTGATGAATTCGTGTTTCATGGAGGATCTGATGAGGATTGCAACGCCCTCGAATAGTTCGTGGGGTGATTGTCTGCTTGTGTAGCCGAAGTGCTTGATTTTGGTGTTTGTGCATGTTGAGTTAAGGAGGAGGATGTCTGGGTTGTGTTCTTGTATGAGGAGAGAGATGGCGTGTCTGTTTGAGTGATATGCTCTACAGTTGTATTGCATAATGGTGATCATGTTGTATAATTTGTTACTTATATGAGATTGAAATTCTGGGGTGCAGGGATGAGGTCTAACTTGTCGAGTGACTGTGAGCGAGGTCTGAGTGAGGTGTATGTAGGTGAGGGATGGGCGGTTACGTGACTGTGTGTGTGGGGGAGTCGGGAGGATGAGTGGAGTGTGCTAGGTTCGTGTCGGGGTTGTTTCCTGTTTTCTTTGGGGTAGTGCCGAATAGATTTACTTTAATTATAGATTTAGTTGGATGTGTGTATTTTATAATTCTTTTGCAGTCAGGTGTGTAGGAAGAAAGGGGGGAGGTGTTCTTCCTCTTAGGTCTAGTGGTCTTGACCACCAGTTCAGTGGGGGGATGGGCAGCCATTTTATTCTTGGGAGTCTGAGGTGTTAGGGGAAGATTGGGTTTGGTTCGGATTTTTGTGGTCCGGGAGTTCATCGTAGTCGTGTGGGAAAAGTCAGGTGTAGGCAAGGTCAAGGTGGAGGGGTCGGGAGGTTTTGGACTGATTACTCCGGGGGGTGAGGTAATAGTAGGTTGGTGAGATAAGTCAGGTGTGGGCATGGCAGAAGTGGAGGGGCGGAGGGAGATTGCAGTGGTTTCTCTGGGGGGAGGGGGTGGCATGCTGGTCCGGTCGGGGATGGGGGCAGTGGGGAAGATGAGGTCGGGACCGGTTCTGAAGGAATCAGGAATGTGTATGGTAGGGAGGCCGTTCTCCCTCAAACCATCAATTGCCAGTTTCAGAAAAAGAGACCTGTTTCCGTTGCTTAGGGTATGTGCCAGAAGTATGATGGTGGTGATTTTTGCATCCATGTCGGAGGAGGGTGGGGGGGCGGTCACGTTGTTGGTCCAGCAAGTGCGGGTGGGGAGGGCCGTGGCAGTAGGGAGTGAGTGGTGGGGAGGTGGAGGTGGTGCTGTGGGGGGTGCTGTAGGAGGTGAAGGTCGGCGGGGAGGGAGTGGTGTTGTGCTATTGTCGAGTCTGATTTTGCACTTGTTGCTGATGGCAGCGTGAGGCCTTTACAGTTGCAGCATTTAGTTACCGTGGCAGTGCAGTTTCGGTATGAGTGGCCTTGATTGGCACACTTTGAGCAAGTTATTGTGTTACTGCAACGGTTGGTGTTGTGCCCGAATTGGTAGCAATTGAAACATTGGTGTACTTGTATGAAGTGTTGGAATTCAATGTCTCTTGAGGGGATGATATTGCTGCCGATTTTTATTCCGTATGATTTTAATTTGATGGCGTCAGTTTGAGTAGCCGTAGTGATTTTTAACATGGGGAGAGTTCCCATCCGGGCTGCATATGTCATTTGGGGGGTGTTTTGTGAGTTGAGGTCTGTCAATAGGTTAGGGTTGTCAAGGATCTGAGGGATGACTTTTCTACATATGAGGGTGCATTTTGCGCGGTATTCGGGTGAACTGAGGACCGTTAGGCCATTGTCCCTCAGTCTGTTGTTCATTGCTGAGGAGTGGAATAGGTCGGCATCTTCATCAGTTTGTACAAATATTTTGATAATGTCGTCATTGGTGATGGAACGGATCTGAAATATACAGGTCAGCTGGAAAATAAGTGAGGCGAGGTCCATGCACGGTTGGATGGTACGGTCCACTTTAATTATAATTGAAGGCATGTTAACTGTTTGAATTGGAGATTTATGGAGATCTCCCCTAACAGTCCCTAATTTCCTGCGCCCCTCACGTAGGGGAGGCCCTGCACTATCACAGGGGTCCCCAGGCGAATCGGCAGGCTGTGCTGACCCTCCACCCTTCACACAAACACGCGCTAGCGAGGTGTGGGGACAGAGGGCGTTTCCAGACGAATACTCCCCTGTACGTCAGCTGACAGGGGAATAGGTCCTTTCACGGCACGGAAGATAAAGGTTAGAGTGGTAGAAAAAGGTCTGAAAACTTACTGATGACTCTTTCTTCACACCAAGCCCCTCAGCAGCATTCGGGGTTCCTAAGGGAGGTCCGATACTGTAGGAGAGGCTCAATGTGTTGATCGAATCAACAGAATTGTCAGCTGGAGAATTGAAGTCAGGTGCTTTGGTTTTCCAAGGTGCGTGGGAAGGTGGGAGAGGTCCAATGACTAGCCAATCAGCTGTGTCTGTTCCTTCTCCGACTTCCACTTCGCTCTGTGACTGACTGCTACTGCTCCTGACTGCGACTGAGTTATACTCGACCAGGTGGCTTTTTTATACTCGATGAGGGTCTTAGTTTTACTCGATCAGAGGGCTTTGTTATACTTGATGAGGGACTTTGTTATACGCGACCAGGGGGCTTTTTTATACTCGATGAGGGGGGATTGTTATACTCGATGAGGGGACTCTGTTATACTCGATCTGGGGACTTTGTTATACTCGATCAGGGGACTTTGTATATACTCGACTAGGAACATTGTTTTATTCGATTAGGTGCCTTTCTTATACTCGATCAAGGGGCTTTGTTATACTCGATCAGGGGGTTTTGTTAAACTCGATCAGGGGTGTTTCTTTTATTCGATCAGGGGACTTTGTTATACTCGATCAGGGGACTTTGTTATACTCGATCAGAGAATGTTGTTATACTCGACCAGGGGCCTTTGTTATATTCCATAAGGGGCCTTTGGTATACTCGATTATGGGACTTTGTTATACTCGACCAACGGACTTTGTTATTCTCGACCAGGGGCTTTATTGTACTCGAACAGGGGACTTTGTTAAACTCGATCAGGGGACTTTGTTATTCTCGATCAGGGCGATTTGTTATACTCGATCAGGGTACTTTGTTATACTCGATCAGGGGACTTTGTTATACACGATCAGGAGACTTTGTTATACGCGATCTTGGGACCTTGTTATACGCCATTAGGGTCCTTTGTTATACTCCATCAGGGGACTTAGTTATACTCGATCAGGGGCCTTTGTTATACTCGATCATGGGACTTTATTATACTCGACCAGGGGACTTAGTTATACTCGATGATGGGGCTTTGTTATACTCGATCAAAGGGCTTTGTTGTACTCGATCAGAGACTTTCTTATACTCGACCAGGGGGCTTTTTATTACTCGATGAGGGGGGCTTTGTTGTACTCGATCAGGGGACTCTGTTATACTCGATCAGGGGTGTTTGTCTTACTCGATCAGGGGACTTTTTATACTCGATCAGGGGACTTTGTTATACTCGATCAGGAGATTTTGTTATACTCGACCAGGGGCCTTCGTTATACTCGATAAGGGACCTTTGTTATACTCGATCATAGGACTTTGTTATACTCGACAAGGGGACTTTGTTATACTCGACCAGGGGGCTTTTTTATACTCGATCAGGGGGTTTTGTTAATCTCGATCAGGGGGCTTTCTTAAACTCAATCAGGGGACTTTTTTATAGACGACCAGGGGACTTTGTTATACTCGATCAGGGGACTTTGTTATATTCGTTCAGGGACTTTGTTATACTCGATTCGGGGCCTTTGAAATACTCGATCTTGGGACTTTGTTACACTCGACCAGGGGATTTTGTTATACTCGACCAGGGGGCTCTTTTATACTCGATGAGGGGGCTTTGTTCTACTCGATCAGAGGGGTTTGTTATACTTGATCAGGGACTTTGTTATACGCGACCAGGGGGCTTTTTTATACTCGATGAGGGGGCATTGTTATACTCGATGAGGGGACTTTGTTATACTCGATCTGGGGACTTTGTTATACTCGATCAGGGGACTTTGTTATACTCGATCAGGGGACTTTGTTATACGGCATTAAGGTCCTTTGTTATATCGATTAGGGCACTTAGTTATACACGATCAGGGAACTTTGTTATACTCGATGAGGGGGCTTTGTTATACTCGACCAGGGGGCTTTTTCATACTCGATCAGGGGGTTTTGTTAAACTCGATGGGAGGAATTTGTTATACTCGATTATGGGACTTTGTTATACTCGACCAAAGGACTTTGTTATACTCGACCAGGGGGCTTTTTATACTCGATCAGGGGGTTTTGTAAAACTCGATCAGGGGTGTTTGTTTTACTCGATCAGGGGACTTTGTTATACTCGGTCAGGGGACTTTGTTATACTCGATCAGGGGATTTTGTTATATCGACCAGGGGCCTTTGTTATATTCGATAAGGGTCTTGTGTTATACTCGATTATGGGACTTTGTTATACTAGACCAAAGGACTTTGTTATACTCGACCAGGGGCCTTTGTTATACTCGATAAGGGGCCTGTGTTATACTCGATCATGGGACTTTGTTATACTCGACCAGGGGACTTTGTTATACTCGACCATGGGCCTTATTTATACTCGATCAGGGGGTTTTGTTAAACTCGATGAGGGGGCTTTGTTATACTCGATCAGGATACTTTGTTATACTCGGCCATGGGACTTTGTTTTACTCGACCAGGGGACTTTAGCATACTCGATCAGGGGACTTTGTTATACTCGATGAGGGGCCTTTCTTATACTCGATAATGGGACTTTGTTATACTCGATCAGGGGACTTGTTATACTCGATCATGGGCTTTATTGTACTCGATAAGGGGACTTTGTTAAACTCGATCAGGGGACTTTGTTATTCTTGATTAGGGTACTTTGTTATACTCGATCAGGGTACTTTGTTATACTCGATCAGGGGACTTTGTTATACTCGATCAGGAGACTTTTTTATACGCGATCTTGGGACTTTGTTATACCCCATTAGGGTCCTTTGTTATACTCGATCAGACGACTTAGTTATACTCGATCAGGGGACTTAGTTATACTCTATCGGGGGCCTTTGTTATACTCGATCATGGGACTTTATTATACTCAACCAGGGGACTTTGTTATACTCGACCAGGGGGCTTTTTTATACTCGATCAGGGGGTTTTGTTAAACTCGATGAGAGGGGTTTGTTATACTCGATCAGGGGACTTTGTAATACTCGACCAGGGGACTTTGTTATATACGACCAGGGGACTATGTTATTCTCGATCAGGGGACTTTGTTATACTCGATCAGGGGACTTTTTTGTACTCGATCTGCGGACTTTGTTATACTCGACCAGGGGGCTTTTTTATACTCGATGAGGGGGTTTGTTATACTCGATCAAGGGACTTTGTTATACTCGGTCAGGGGATTTTGATATACTCGATCAGGGGACTTTGTTATACTCGATCAGAGGGCTTTGTTATACTCAATCAGGGGTGTTTGTTTTTCTCGTCTCGTGACTTTGTTATATTCGGTCAGGTGCCTTTCTTATACTCGATTAGCGGACTTTGTTATACTCGATCAGGGGACTTTGTTATTCTCGATCAGGGCACTTTGTCATACTCGATCAGGGTACTTTGTTATACTCGATCAGGGGACTTTGTTATACTCGATCAGGAGAATTTGTTATACGCGATCTTGGGACTTTGTTATACTCGATAAGGGGCCTTTGTTATAATCGATCAGGGGGCGTTGTTATACTCCATTAGGGGACTTTGTTATACTTGAACCAGGGGACTTTTTTATACTCGACCTGGGGGCTTTTTTATACTCGATCAGGGGGTTTTGTAAAACTCGATGAGGGGGCTTTGTTATACTCGATAAGGGGCTTTTGTTATACTCGATCAGGGGGCGTTGTTATACTCCATTAGGGGACTTTGTTATACTCGATCAAGGGTCTTTTTTATACTCGATCATGGGCTTTGCTATACTCGATAAGGGGGCTTTGTTATACTCGATCAGGGGATTTTGTTATTCTCGATAAGGTGACTTTGTTGTACTCGATCTGCGGACTTTGTTATACTCGACCAGGGGGCTTTTTTATACTCGATGAGGGGGCTTTGTTATACTCGATGAGGGGACTTTGTTATACTCGATCTGGGGACTTTGTTATACTCGATCTGGGGACTTTGTATATACTCGACTAGGGACATTGTTATATTCGATCAGGTGCCTTTCTTATACTCGATCAGGGGGCTTTTTTATACTCGATGACGGGATCTTTGTTATGTTCGATCAGGGGACTTTTTTATACTCGATCAGAGGACTTTGTTATACTCAATCTTGGGACTTTGTTATACTCCATTGGGGTCCTTTGTTATACTCGATCAGGGTACTTAGTTATGCTCGATTAGGGCACTTATTTATACTCGATCAGGGGACTTTGTTATACTCGATCAGGGGTTTTTGTTCTACTCGACCAGGAGCTTTTGTTATACTCGATAAGGGGCCTTTGTTATACTCGATTTTGGGACTTTGTTATACTCAACCAGGGGACTTTGTTATACTCGACCAGGGGGCTTTTATATACTCGATCAGGGTTTTTTTTTAAACTCGATGAAGGGGCTTTGTTATACTCGATCAGGGGACTTTGTAATACTCGACCAGGGGACTTTGTTATACACGACCAGGGGACTTTGTTATACTCGATCAGGTGACTTTGTTATACTCGATCAGGGGACTTTTTTATACTCGATAAGGGGAATTTGTTATACTCGACCAGGGGACTTTTGTTATACTCGACCAGGGGACTTAGTTATGCTCGATTAGGGCAATTTATTTATACTCGATCAGGGGACTTTGTTATACTCTATCAGGGGATTTTGTTATACTCGACCAGGGCCTTTGTTATACTCGATAAGGGGCCTTTTGTTATACTCGATTATGGGACTTTGTTATACTCGACCAGGGGACTTTGTTATACTCGACCAGGGGACTTTCTTATACTCGGTCAGGGGGCTTTGTTATACTCGATCAGGGGCCTTTGTTATACTCGAAAATGGGACTTTGTTATACTCGATCAGGGGACTTTGTTATACTCGATCAGGGGCTTTATTGTAGTCGATAAGGGGACTTTGTTAAACTCGATCAGGGGACTTTGTTATTCTCGATCATGGCACTTTGTTATACTCGATCGGGAGACTTTGTTATACGCGATCTTGGGACTTTGTTATACTCGACCAGGGGGCTTTTTTATACTCGATCAGGGGGGTTTTATTAAACTCGATGAGGGGGCTTTGCTATACTCGATCAGGGGACTTTGTAATACTCGACCAGGGGACTTTGTTATACACGACCAGGGGACTTTGTTATTCTCGATCAGGGGACTTTGTTATACTCGACAGGGGACTCGATCATCTGGTATACTCGGTCTTTATACTCGGGGGGCTTTGTTATACTCGATCAGTGGCCTTTGTTATACTCGAAAATGGGACTTTGTTATACTCGATCAGGGGACTTTGTTATACTCGATCAGGGGCTTTATTGTAGTCGATAAGGGGACTTTGTTAAACCCGATCAGGGGACTTTGTTATTCTCGATCATGGCACTTTGTTATACTCGATCGGGAGACTTTGTTATACGCGATCTTGGGACTTTGTTATACTCGACCAGGGGGCTTTTTTATACTCGATCAGGGGGGTTTTATTAAACTCGATGAGGGGGCTTTGCTATACTCGATCAGGGGACTTTGTAATACTCGACCAGGGGACTTTGTTATACACGACCAGGGGACTTTGTTATTCTCGATCAGGGGACTTTGTTATACTCGATCAGGGGACTTTTTTATACTCGATCATGGGCATTGGTATACTCGATCAGGGGGCTTTCTTATACTCGATCAGGGGACTTTGTTATTCTCGATAAGGTGACACTGTTGTACTCGATCTGCGGAATTTGTTATACTCGACCAGGGGGCTCTTTTATACTCGATGAGGGGGTTTGTTATACTCGATCAGGGGACTTTGTTATACTCAACTAGGGACATTGTTATATTCGATCAGGTGCCTTTCTTATACTCGATCAGGGTGCTTTGTTATACTCGATGACGGAACATTGTTATGTTCGATCAGGGACATTGTTATACTCGATCAAGGGTGTTTGTTTTACTCGATCAGGGGACTTTGTTATACTCGATCAGGGGACTTAGTTATACTCGATTCGGTGAATTAGTTATACTCGATGATGGGGCTTTGTTTTTCTCGATCAGGGACTTTGTTATACTCGACCAGGGGACTTTCTTATACTCGAAGAGGGTGCTTTGTTTTACTCGATCAGGGGACTTTGTTATTCTCGATCAGGGGACTTTGTTATACTCGATCAGGGGGCTTTGTTATACTCAATTAGGGGTGTTTGTTTTACTCGACTCGGGACTTTGTTATATTCGGTCAGGTGCCTTTCTTATACTCGATTAGTGGACTTTGTTATACTCGATCAGGGGACTTTGTTATTCTAGATCAGGGCACTTTGTTATACTCGATCTGGGTACTTTGTTATACTAGGTCTTGGGACTTTGTTATACTCCATGAGGGTCCTTTGTTATACTCGATGAGGGGACTTAGTTATGCTCGATTAGGGCACTTAGTTATACTCGATCAGGGGACTTTGTTATACTCGATCAGGGGGCTTTGTTATACTCGATCAGGGGACTTTGTTATACTCCACCAGGGGTGTTTGTTTTACTCGATCAGGGGACTTTGTTATACTCGATCAGGGGACTTTGTTATACTCGATCAGGGAATTTTATTATACTCGATCTGGTGACTTTGTTATACTCGATCAGGGGGCTTTGTTATACTTAATCAGGGGTGTTTGTTTTACTCGACTCGGGACTTTGTTATATTCGGTCAGGTGCCTTTCTTATACTCGATAAGTGGACTTTGTTATACTGGATCAAGGGACTTTGTTATTCTCGATCAGAGCACTTTGTTATACTCGATCAGGGTACTTTGTTATACTCGATCAGGGGACTTTGTTATACTCGATCAGGAGAATTTGTTATACGCGATCTTGGGACTTTGTTATACGCCATTAGGGTCCTTTGTTATACTTGATCAGGGGACTTAGTTATACTCCATCAGGGGACTTTGTTATACTCGATCATTCAACTTTATTTTACTCGACCAGGGGACTTTGTTATACTCGACCAGGGGGCTTTTTTATACTCGATTAGGGGGTTTTGTTAAACTCGATGAGGGGGCTTTGTTATACTCGATCAGGGGACTTTGTAATACTCGACCAGGGGACTTTGTTATACACGACCAGGGGACTTTGTTATACTCGATCAGGGGACTTTGTTATACTCGATCATGGGACTTTTTTATACTCGATCATGGGCTTTGCTATACTCGATCAGGGGGCTTTGTTATACTCGATCAGGGGACTTTGTTATTCTCGATAAGGTGACTTTGTTGAACTCGATCTGCGGACTTTGTTATACTCGACCAGGGGGCTTTTTTATACTCGATGAGGGGGTTTGTTATACTCGATCAGGGGACTTTGTTATACTCGATCTGGGGACTTTGTTATACTCGATCTGGGGACTTTGCATATACTCGACTAGGGACATTGTTATATTCGATCAGGTGCCTTTCTTATACTCGATCAGGGGGCTTTGTTATACTCAATGACGGGACATTGTTATGTTCGATCAGGGGACTTTGTTATACTCGATCAGAGGACTTTGTTATGCTCGATCTTGGGACTTTTTACTCCATGAGGGTCCTTTGTTATACTCGATCAGGGGACTTAGTTATGCTCGAATAGGGCACTTAGTTATACTCGATCAGGGGACTTTGTTATACTCGATCAGGGGGCTTTGTTATACTCGATCAGGGACTTTTGTTATACTCGACCAGGGGTGTTTGTTTTACTCGATCAGGGGACTTTGTTATACTCGTCAGGGGACTTTGTTATACTCGATCAGGAATTTTGTTATACTCGATCAGGGGACTTTGTTATACTCGATCAGGGGGCTTTGTTATACTTAATCAGGGGTGTTTGTTTTACTCGACTCGGGACTTTGTTATATTCGGTCAGGTGCCTTTCTTATACTCGATAAGTGGACTTTGTTATACTCGATCAGGGGACTTTGTTATTCTCGATCAGGGCACTTTGTTATACCCGATCAGGGTACTTTGTTATACTCGTTCAGGGGACTTTGTTATACTCGATCAGGAGAATTTGTTATACGCGATCTTGGGACTTTGTTATACGCCATTAGGGTCCTTTGTTATACTTGATCAGGGGACTTAGTTATACTCGATCAGGGGACTTTGTTATACTCGATCATTCGACTTTATTATACTCGACCAGGGACTTTGTTATACTCGACCAGGGGGCTTTTTTATACTCGATCAGGGGGTTTTGTTAAACTCGATGAGGGGGCTTTGTTATACTCGATCAGGGGACTTTGTAATACTCGACCAGGGGACTTTGTTATACACGACCAGGGGACTTTGTTATACTCGATCAGGTGACTTTGTTATACTCGATCATGGGACTTTTTTATACTCGATCATGGGCTTTGCTATACTCGATCAGGGGGCTTTGTTATACTCGATCAGGGGACTTTGTTATTCTCGATAAGGTGACTTTGTTGAACTCGATCTGCGGACTTTGTTATACTCGACCAGGGGGCTTTTTTATACTCTATGAGGGGCTTTGTTATACTCGATCAGGGGTATTTGTTATACTCGATCTAGGGACTTTGTTATACTCGATCTGGGGACTTTGTATATACTCGACTAGGGACATCGTTTTATTCGATCAGGTGCCCTTCTTATACTCGATTAGGGGGCTTTGTTATACTCGATGACGGGACATTGTTATGTTCGATCAGGGGACTTTGTTATACTCGATCAGAGGACTTTGTTATACTCGATCTTGGGACTTTGTTATACTCCATGAAGGTCCTTTGTTATACTTGATTAGGGGACTTAGTTATGCTCGATTAGGGCACTTAGTTATACTCGATCAGGGGACTTTTTTATACTCGATCAGGGGGCTTTGTTATACTCGATTAGGGTTTTTTTTTATACTCGACCAGGGGTGTTTGTTTTACTCGATCAGGGGACTTTGTTATACTCGGTCAGGGGACTTTGTTATACTCGATCAGGGGATTTTGTTATACTCGATCAGGGGGCTTTGTTATACTCAATCAGAGGTGTTTGTTTTACTCGACTCGGGACTTTGTTTTATTCGGTCAGGTGCCTTTCTAATACTCGATTAGTGGACTTTGTTATACTCGATCAGGGGACTTTGTTATTCTCGATCAGGGCACTTTGTTATACTCGATCAGGTTACTTTGTTATACTCGATCAGGGGACTTTGTTATGTTCGATTAGGGGACATTGTTATACTCGATCAGAGGACTTTGTTATTCTCAATCTTGGGACATTGTTATACTCCATTAGGGTCCTTTGGTATACTCGATCAGGGGACTTAGTTATGCTCGATTAGAGCACTTATTTATACTCGATGAGGGGATTTTGTTTTACTCGATCAGGGGATTTTGTAATACACGACCAGGGGCTTTTGTTATACTCGATAAGGGGTCTTTGTTATACTCGATCAGGATTTTTTTAAACTCGATGAGGGGGCTTTGTTATACTCGATCATGGGACTTTGTTATACTCGACCAAAGGACTATGTTATACTCGAAGAGGGGCTTATACTCGATCAGGGGACTTTGTTATACTCGAACAGGGGACTTTGTTATACTCGATCAGGGGACATTGTTATTCTCGATCAGGGGACTTTGTTATACTCGATCAGGGGACTTTGTTATACTCGTCGAGGGGACTTTGTTATACTCGACCAGGGGACTTTCTTATACTCGACGAGGGGGCTTTGTTATACTCGATCAGGGGGCTTTGTTATACTCGATCAACGGACTTTGTTATACTCGATCGGGGGACTTTCTTATACTCGATGAGGGGCTTTCTTGTACTCGATAAGGGGACTGTGTTAAACTCGATCAGGGGACTTTGTTATTCTCGTTTCAGGGCACTTTGTTATACTCGATCAGGGTACTTTATTATACTCGATCAGGGGACTTTGTTATACCCGATGAGGAGACTTTGTTATACGCGATCTTGGGACTTTGTTATACGCCATTAGGGTCCTTTGTTATACTCGATCAGGAGACTTTGTTATACTCGATCAGGGGCCTTTGTTATACTCGATCATGGATTCTTATTATACCTCGTCCAGGGGACTTTGTTATACCCGACCAGGGGCTTTACCCGATCAGGGCTTGCTAAACTCGATGAGGGGCCATATACTCGATCAGGGGACTTTGTTATACCTGGATCAGGGGACTCGTTATACTCGACTAGGGGCTTTCAGTATTGTAGTCGAAAGGGACTTTGTTATTCTCGATCATGGCACTTTGTTATACTCGATCGGGAGACTTTCTTATACGCCATCTTGGGACTTTGTTATACTCGACCAGGGGGCTTTTTTATACTCGATCAGGGGGGTTTTGTTAAACTCGATGAGGGGACTTTGTTATACTCGATCAGGGGACTTTGTAATACTCGACCAGGGGACTTTGTTATACACGACCAGGGGACTTTGTTATACTCGATCAGGGGACTTTGTTATACTCGATCAGGGGACTTTTTTATACTCGATCATGGGCATTGGTATACTCGATCAGGGGGCTTTGTTATACTTCGATCAGGGGACTTTGTTATTCTCGATAAGGTGACATTGTTGTACTCGATCTGCGAACTTTGTTATACTCGACCAGGGGGCTTTTTTATACTCGATGAGGGGGTTTGTTATACTCGATCAGGGGACTTTGTTATACTCGACTAGGGACATTGTTATATTCGATCAGGTGCCTTTCTTATACTCGATCAGGGGGCTTTGTTATACTCGATGACGGGACATTGTTATGTTCGATCAGGGGACTTTGTTATACTCGATCAGGGGTGTTTGTTTTACTCCATCAGGGGACTTTGTTATACTCGATCAGGGGACTTAGTTAAACTCAATTCGGTGAATTGGTTATACTCGATGATGGGGCTTTGTTATTCTCGATCAGGGACTTTGTTATACTGGACCAGGGGACTTTCTTATACTCGAAGAGGGGGCTTTGTTTTACTCGATCAGGGGACTTTGTTATACTCGATCAGGGGACTTTGTTATACTCGATCAGGGGGCTTTGTTATACTCAATTAGGGGTGTTTGTTTTACTCGACTGGGACTTTGTTATATTCGGTCAGGTGCCTTTCTTATACTCGATTAGTGGACTTTGTTATACTCGATCAGGGGACTTTGTTATTCTAGATCAGGGGACTTTGTTATACTCGATCAGGGTAGTTTGTTATACTCGATCAGGGGACTTTGTTATACTCGATCAGGAGACTTTGTTATATGCGATCATGGGACTTTGTTATAAGCCATTAGGGTCCTTTGTTATACTCGATCAGGGGACTTAATTATTTTCGGTCAGGGGACTTTTTTATACTCGATTATGGGACTTTGTTATACTCGATCATGCGACCTTCTTATACTCGACCAGGGGACTTTGTTATACTCGACCAGGGGGCTTTTTTACACTCGATCAGGGTTTTTTTAAACTCGATGAAGGGGCTTTGTTATACTCGATCAGGGGACTTTGAAATACTCGACCAGGGGACTTTGTTATACACAACCAGGGGACTTTGTTATACTCGATCAGGTGACTTTGTTATACTCGATCAGGGGACTTTTTAATACCCGACCAGGGGACTTTGTTATACTCGATCAGGGGACTTAGTTATGCTCGATTAGGGCACTTATTTATACTCGATCAGGGGACTTTGTTATACTCTATCAGGGGATTTTGTTATACTCGACCAGGGGCCTTTGTTATACTCGATAAGGGGCCTTTGTTATACTCGATTATGGGACTTTGTTATACTCGACCAGAGGACTTTGTTTTATTCGACCAGGGGACTTTCTTATACTCGGTCAGGGGACTTTGTTATACTCGATCAGGGGCCTTTGTTATACTCGAAAATGGGACTTTGTTATACTCGATCAGGGGACTTTGTTATACTCGATCAGGGGCTTTATTGTAGTCGATAAGGGGACTTTGTTAAACTCGATCAGGGGACTTTGTTATTCTCGATCATGGCAATTTGTTATACTCGATCGGGAGACTTTGTTATTCGCGATCTTGGGACTTTGTTATACTCGACCAGGGGGCTTTTTTATACTCGATCAGGGGGGTTTTGTTAAACTCGATGAGGGGGCTTTGTTATACTCGATCAGGTGACTTTGTAATACTCGACCAGGGGACTTTGTTATACACGACCAGGGGACTTTGTTATACTCGATCAAGGGACTTTGTTATACTCGATCAGGGGACTTTTTTATACGGGATCATGGGCATTTGTATACTCGATGAGGGGGCTTTCTTATACTCGATCAGGGGACTTTGTTATTCTCGATAAGGTGACACTGTTGTACTCGATCTGCGGACTTTGTTATACTCGACCAGGGGGCTTTTTTATACTCGATGAGGGGGTTTGTTATACTCGATCAGGGGACTTTGTTATACTCGATCAGGGGACTTTGTTATACTCGATCTTGGGACTTTGTTATATGGCATTAGGGTCCTTTGTTATATCGATTAGGGCACTTAGTTATAGTCGATCAGGGGACATTGTTATACTCGATCAGGGGGCTTTGTTATACTCGACCAGGGGGCTTTTTAATACTCGATCAGGGGACTTATTAAGTACTGATTCGGTGAAGTTTTAGTTATACCTCGCGATGATGGGGCTTTGTTATTCTCGATCAGGGGACTTTGGTTATACTCGATCAGGGGATTCTTCTTTATACCGAAGAGGGGCTTTGTTTTACTCGGGATCAGGGGACTTTGTTATACTCGATCAGGGACTCGGTTATACTCGATCAGGGGGCTTTGTTATACCAATTAGGGTGTTTTGTTTTATTCGACTCGGGACTTTGTTATATTCGGTCAGGTGCCTTTCTTATACCTTTCGATTAGTGGACTTTTTGTTATACTCGGATCAGGGAACTTTTGTTATTCTCGATCAGGGCACTTTGTTATACTCGATTAGTGTGCTTTGTTATACTCGATCAGGGGACTTTGTTATACTCGATCAGGCGACTTTGTTATACGCGATCTTGGGACTTTGTTATACGCCATTAGGGTCCTTTGTTATACTCGATCAGGGGACTTAGTTATACTCGATTAGGGGACTTTGCTATACTCGATCAGGGGGCTTTGTTATACTCGATCAGGGGACTTTGTTATACTCGATCAGGGGACTTTGTTATACTCGATAAGGTGACTTTGTTATACTCGACCAGGGGACTTTGTTATACTCGACCAGGGGACTTAGTTATACTCGATCAGGGGACTTTGTTATACTCGATAAGAGGCCTTTGTTAGACTCGATCAGGGGGCTTTGTTATACTCGATCAGGGGACTTTTTTATAATCGATCAGGGGACTTTTCTTGTACTCGATGACGGATCTTTGTTAGGGTTCGGATCAGGGACTTTATACTCGATCAGGGGACTTTGTTTTACTAGATCTTGGGACTTTGTTATACTCGATCTGGGGGCTTTGTTATACTCGATCAAGGGACCTTGTTATACTCGATCAAGGGGCTTTGTTATACTCGATCAGGGGTGTTTGTTTTACTCGACTAGGGACTTTGTTATATTCGACCAGGGGACTTAGTTATGCTCGATTAGGGCACTTATTTATACTCGATCAGGGGACTTTGTTATACTCTATCAGGGGATTTTGTTATACTCAACCAGGGGCGTTTGTTATACTCGATAAGGGGCCTTTGTTATACTCGATTATGGGACTTTGTTATACTCGACCAGGGGACTTTGTTACACTCGACCAGGGGACTTTCTTATACTCGATCAGGGGACAAGTTATTCTTGATCAAGGGACTTTGTTATACTCGATCATCGGGCTTTGTTATACCCGATCAGGGGACTTTGTTATACTCGATCAGGGGACTTTGTTATACTCGATCTTGGGACTTTGTTATACGGCATTAGGGTCCTTTGTTATATCGATTAGGGCACTTAGTTATAATCGATCAGGGGATATTGATATACTCGATCAGGGGGCTTTGTTATACTCGACCAGGGGGCTTTTTAATACTCGATCAAGGAGGTTTTGTTAAACTCGATGAGAGGAATTTGTTATACTTGATCATGGGATTTTGTTATACTCGACCAGGGGCCTTTGTTATATTCGATAAGGGGCCTTTGTTATACTCGATTATGGGACTTTGTTATACTCGACCAAAGGACTTTGTTATACTCGACCAGGGGGTTTTTGTTAAACTCGATGAGGGTTGTTTGTTTTTACTCGATCTGGGAACTTTGTTATACTCGGGATCAGGGGACTTGGTTATACTCATGATCAGGGGATTTTGTTATACTCGACCAGGGCCTTTTGTTATACTGGGATATGTGGGCCTTTGTTATACCTCGATTATGGAATTCTTGTTATACCGACCAAAGGACTTTGTTATACCTTTAATCAGGGGCCTTTGTTATACTCTCGATAAGGGCCTGTGTTATACTCGATCATGGGACTTTGTTATTCGACCAGGGGACTTTGTTACACTCGACCAGGGGCCTTATTTATACTCGATCATGGGACTTTGTTATACTCGACCAGGGGACTTTGTTATAATCGACCAGGGGCCTTATTTATACTCGATCAGGGGGTTTTGTTAAACTCGATGAGAGGGCTTTGTTATACTCTATCAGGGGACTTTGTTATACTCGATCAGGAGATTTTGTTTTTCTCGACCAGGGGACTTTGTTATACTCGATCAGGGGGCTTTGTTATACTCGATCAGCGGACTTTGTTATACTCGATCAGGAGACCTTAGTATACTCGATCAGGGGACTTTGTTATACTCGATCAGGGGCCTTTGTTATACTCGATTATGGGACTTTGTTATACTCGATCAGGGGACGTTGTTATACTCGATCAGGGGCTTTCTTGTACTCGTTAAGGGGACTTTGTTAAACTCGATCAGGGGACCTTCGCGGGATTCTCGTGATCAGGCACTTTGTTATACTCGATCAGGTACCTTGTTACACCTCGATCAGGGACTTGCTATAATCGATGAGAGACTTGTTATACGCGATCTTGGGACTTTTGTTATACCATTAGGTCCTTTTTATTATACTTCCGATCATGAGACTTTGTTATACCTGATCAGGGCCTTGTTATACTCGATCAGGGGACTTTATTATACTCGTCTAGGGGACTTTGTTATACTCGACCAGGGGGCTTTTTTATACTCGATCAGGGGGTTTTGTTAAACTCGATGAGGGGGCTTTGTTATACTCGATCAGGGGACTTTGTTATACTCGATCAGGGGACTTTGCTATACTCGATCAGGGGCTTTATTGTAGTCGATAAGGGGACTTTGTTAAACTCGATCAGGGGTCTTTGTTATTCTCGATCATGGCACTTTGTTATACTCGATCGGGAGACTTTCTTATACGCCATCTTGGGACTTTGTTATACTCGACCAGTGGGCTTTTTTATACTCGATCAGGGGGGTTTTGTTAAACTCGATGAGGGGACTTTGTTATACTCGATGAGGGGACTTTGTAATACTCGACCAGGGGACTTTGTTATACTCGATCAGGGGACTTTGTTATACTCGATCAGGGTTTTTTTTATACTCGATCATGGGCATTGGTATACTCGATCAGGGGGCTTTGTTATACTCGATCAGGGGACTTTGTTATACTCGATGAGGAGACTTTGTTATACGCGATCTTGGGACTTTGTTATACGCCATTAGGGTCCTTTGTTATACTCGATCAGTAGACTTTGTTATACTCGATCAGGGGCCTTTGTTATACTCGATCATGGGACTTTGTTATACTCGATCAGGGGACTTTGTTATACACGATCAGGGGCTTTATTGTAGTCGATAAGGGGACTTTGTTAAACTCGATCAGGGGACTTTGTTATTCTCGATCATGGCACTTTGTTATACTCGATCGGGAGACTTTCTTATAAGCGATCTTGGGACTTTGTTATACTCGACCAGGGGGCTTTTTTATACCCGATCAGGGGGGTTTTGTTAAACTCGATGAGGGGACTTTGTTATACTCGATCAGGGGACTTTGTAATACTCGACCAGGGGACTTTGTTATACACGACCAGGGGACTTTGTTATACTCGATCAGGGGACTTTGTTATACTCGATAAGGGGACTTTTTTATACTCGATCATGGGCATTGGTATACTGGATCAGGGGGCTTTGTTATACTCGATCAGGGGACTTTTTTATTCTCGATAAGGTGACATTGTTGTACTCGATCTGCGGACTTTGTTATACACGACCAGGGGGCTTTTTTATACTCGATGAGGGGGTTTGTTATACTCGATCAGGGGACTTTGTTATACTCGATCAGGGGACTTTGTTATACTCGATCTTGGGACTTTGTTACACGGCATTAGGGTCCTTTGTTATATCGATTAGGGCACTTAGTTATAGTCGATCAGGGGACATTGTTATACTCGATCAGGGGGCTTTGTTATACTCGACCAGGGGGCTTTTTAATACTCGATCAAGGAGGTTTTGTTAAACTCGATGAGAGGAATTTGTTATACTCGATCATGGGATTTTGTTATACTCGACCAGGGGCCTTTGTTATATTCGATAAGGGGCCTTTGTTATACTCGATTATGGGACTTTGTTATACTCGA
>NW_024744339.1:0-10322 GCF_018991925.1 Homarus americanus | reverse complement strand
CTCCCAGTGCGTCCATGGGCAGGAAGCGAGTGAGCCAATCAGACCTTGCGCAGTTGAGAGAAACTTTAGCTTCCCGTTAGCAAGAGGGTTTCACTAGCTGCTCGGGACATGTGGGGTTGTGCACCGGAGTGGTAAGAACTGATCACCCACTGCTGATGCTGGTCCCGTGTCGTGTTGGTTGTCGGGAGCACTCGTTCACTCAAGAGATCCTTTGCTACCCCGCTAAACAGTGACAGGCCTACACTGATCGGTCCAATGGCGACAATCGCCACCCTCAATCATCAACGGCAGTCAATCTCTCGCAGTCAACTCCGGTCAACTCCAGTCAACTCCGGTCAACTCCAATCAACTCCAGTCAACTCCAATCAAGTGGGTTCTGACGGAAACCCTGAAATGAACTCACTGTTAGCTCTAGTTTACTTTATCACTGCCCTATCTAACCCTGTCTGAGATCGAATGAGACTTACTTGTTATACTGCAATAGCGCAGCACAGGTGACTAGGCCACGTGACTATTTCTGATGGACGCGCGGAACGTCTTGTCTGTGTGAATGCTCTCCGGGACTGGGCCTAGCCAGCGTCGCGTCTCCTCAAAGCGTTACCTTAGGTCTACGTGATATATTTACCGCCTAACTAATAACTCCTTGGGACACCCGTAACATTATTCAGACTGCTAAACGATCTATAATAATTTCAAATTCAATAATAGTCCCTTAACTTCATGAATCGCATCATTATTAATTCGGTAAATCACATTTAATATCATATAGGCCTAGTTCCGCAGTCTCTCGCTACGAGCAGGCAGCGCTCCCTCCCCTCAGATGACCTTGAACGCTCAGTATCACTCATGGCGGGGCATTTGAAATTACTCTGAAATTTCTGAATATTACAATCGACCCCCCTAAAAAAGACAGCACTGCCCTCATGTGCTGAGAAAACATGCATACGACCCCCCTAAAATTTTGTTCTAAGGACTGCACCTCACCCCTTTTGCTAAATGCAGCATTCCCGTCTTCTCTTCTCTCCTTTTCTCTCCCGCTAACACTCGACCCCCCTAAAAAAAGACAGCACTGTCCTCATGTGCTGAGAAAACATGCATACGACCCCCCTAAAATTTTGTTCTAAGGACTGCACCTCACCCCTTTAGCGTGCTAAATGCAGCATTTGTCTTCTCTTCTCTCCTTTTCTCTCCCGCTAACACTCGACCCCCCTAAAAAAGACAGCACTGCCCTCATGTGCTGAGAGAACAACTTAAAACCCACCTTCAACTCTGTACTATTCCACTCGCAGCTAGCAACTCCATTTCTTCCTAGCCCAACTCAATCCAACCAGAACATCACGCTCCCCTTTTGCCTGGCCCTTAACTAGAGAACCAATGTCAAAATTAATACCAGCCCAAAACAAACATGCTCTCCTTTGGCCTGGCCCTTGACAAAGAGGAACCAGTGTCAAAAAAATACACAGTCCAAAACAAGCATGCTCTCCTTTTGCCTGGCCCTTGAACTAAGAGGAACCAGTGTCAAAAAAAATACTCAGTCCATCTCCAACATGCTCTCCTTTTGCCTGGCCCTTGAGCTAAGAGGAACCAGTGTCAAAAAAAAACACAGTCCAAAACAAACATGCTCTCCTTTTGCCTGGCCCTTGAGCTAAGAGGAACCAGTGTCAAAAAAATACTCAGTCCACGTCTCCGAACCTCATGCCGGCAGACCAACCCTCTGACAATGTACCAGTCCATCTTAGTGAGGCCCTGGACATTATAACCGTACTCTCAATCCCGCTCATGACAGCAACTCAATCCCGCTCATGACAGCAACCACTACTCAACGCACATCTCTGACCTAACCATCTCTCCAATCCCCTCTGCCCTACTCACAACTCCTCCAACTCACCCCCTACAACCTGCCTTTTCTCATTACCATGCACCCTAAACTGCAATCGGTCGGCTTCGTCTTGTCTCTCAGCTGGAGGGCTCGATCAACCTCTCTGAACTACTTACGTACCCCTATATTTCCCACTTGGACCTCACACTTCCTTGACTGCTGGACGCGTGCCTGACATTCACCCCTTGCTTCCTCCCTGAACCGTTGAATGTGTGCCTGAGACTCCCACTTGAACCTGTTTACCTGTGCTTGATAATCCCTCTTTAGGTCTCCGAACTCCTCTCTCAGCTGTACCAAGGTCCCGCGGCCGTCTCTCTTCCTCCTCATACACATCTCTATTGTCAAGCCTAACCAACTCAGTCCGGGCACAAGGATGAGCATCAGTGCGAGTTCAATCCCTACCATTGCTAACCAACACATGATAGCGTTCATTATCCCAACCACAGTACTATCAGTCACGACATTAAAAACTACGCTCTGCTACCATTTGTAACCGGTCGGAATTTGCTGGACTTTAATTTCTCACTTGACTTGGGGTTTATTAAAATTTAATAGATGGTAAAGGCAGTGGAAGCGCCCCTTTGAGAAAAATCCTGAACCAGCACAAGAACACTTAAATCTACTACACAAAATGAACTGTCCGTGACCCGTGGAAGGATAGCGTCTGTGACTGGGATGAATGAGACACACTGTAAAATTTAGACACTTATATTCCCTCCAACACTACAAACACAATCAAATAATGGTACACCAATATGCGCACCTCTTAACTTAAACTTAAAACACTACTCTGGGGAATAAAAGTTATACATGACATAGAAATTATTAGAAACACAGGCAACAATAAATTTAAAGTATTAAGAAATGTTAATTGCACATATGAACAGGCCTTAAGGGCTTTCACAAAATAATATCAGTCACTTAGGAAATGGTACTAAAAAATAAGAAATTAAATACTCCACAATGAACAGGCCTTAAGGGTTTTCAACAAAATAATATCAGTCACTGAGGAATGGTAATAAAATATAAGAAATTAAATACTCTACAATGAATAGGCCTTAAGGGCACTCAACAAGATAATATCACTCTGAGGAATGGTGTTAACTACACCCGTAATAAGGGAGGGAAAATGTTCCTCTAGGTATCTCCTAGAGACCTAGACTCACGGTCTCAGTGTGTGACCATTAGTTTACTCAGATAGCCTCAGTGTACTCCCAGTGCGTCCATAAAGCGGAAGGGAGTGAGCCAATCAGACCTTGTGCAGTTGAGAGAAACTTTAGCTTCCCGTTAGCAAGAGGGTTTCACTAGCTGCTCGGGACATGGGGGGTTGTGCACCGGAGTGGTAAGAACTGATCACCCACTGCTGATGCTGGTCCCGTGTCGTGTTAGTTGTCGGGAGCACTCGTTCACTCAAGAGATCCTTTGCTACCCCGCTAAACAGTGACAGGCCTACACTGATCGGTCCAATGGCGACAATCGCCACCCTCAATCATCAACGGCAGTCAATCTCTCGCAGTCAACTCCGGTCAACTCCAGTCAACTCCAATCAACTCCAATCAACTCCAATCAAGTGGGTTCTGACGGAAACCCTGAAATGAACTCACTGTTAGCTCTAGTTTACTTTATCACTGCCCCATCTAACCCTGTCTGAGATCGAATGAGACTTACTTGTTATACTGCAATAGCGCAGCACAGGTGACTAGGCCACGTGACTATTTCTGATGGACGCGCGGAACGTCTTGTCTGTGTGAATGCTCTCCGGGACTGGGAGAGAACCCGCCTCGTGTCCTCTCAAGGCGTTAGCTTGGTCCTACGTGATATATTTACCGCCTAACTAATAACTCCTTGGGACACCCGTAACATTATTCAGACTGCTAAACGATCTATAATAATTTCAAATTCAATAATAGTCCCTTAACTTCATGAATCGCATCATTATTAATTCGGTAAATTACATTTAATATCATATAGGCCTAGTTCCGCAGTCTCTCGCTACGAGCAGGCAGCGCTCCCTCCCCTCAGATGACCTTGAACGCTCAGTATCACTCATGGCGGGGCATTTGAAATTACTCTGAAATTTCTGGATATTACATATATATATATTAGGGTGACAATAAAAAGTGAAAGTTTTTATTTTTAGATGGCCATTTGTCCAATACTGCGTACCCATGAAAAAAGAACACAGGCGAAATCCTGGGTCATTTGGACAATATTTAGAGGTGGCTCAAGCCATTTGAAGTTAACACTACTGAAATTATTATTGATTTTTTCTAATTTCTTTATTTATGAACCGATTACTATGAAACTTTGCAGGTATATGTAGAATGCAAATTCAAACTAAAGTTGTTCCTAACATTTTTTCTAAAAATGAGTAATGAGTATTTTGGCTGGTGCAGCTATTGGCAATGCAGAGGGGAGGGAGAGGCGGGTGTCAGTCGGGGTAGGGGGAAGAGGTTGTGTGCCAGTGTCTGACTGGTACAGTAGCATCAGTTGTGTGTGAGACGTGACGGTGGGTGTGTGTGCGTCGCTCTTGTTGCAGTATTACGGTTAGTACCATTGTCTTTGTCTAAAATCAATGCATCAATTTAGGTATATAACACTTTAAAAACTTTATACAAGTGATCTTGCATGCCGTATGCTTTATGGGTGCTGTTGTTTGCATAACAGTAACAACATAAGTTACATAAATGTTTTTGTTTGTTTCAGGTTCAATGGAGAGTACACGTTCAAAAACTGAAGTTTGGCTCATTGTCAACACATAACCGAAATCACGGGTGCACAACTTCCTTCAAGAGGAGATGTTCTACGTCTGTTTTTCCACGGTCACAATGAACATAAGAAAACAGTGAATGATTCTGCGAGTGAAGTTGCAGCATCGGTTATTAGTTTCTGGAATAAAGCACGGATTCCTACCATAACTGAGAAGAGTATTGGACGAAAGGTAGTGGATCTTTTTTTAATGTGGAAGGGACTTAAGAAAAACTGCACTCGCACTACAGACACACAACGTAAGAAAGAGGAAACTTTTTGTGATGAGTTAGAGGACCTCTTCGATGTTGCCCACCCCAAGGCAATGCAGCTCTTGACCATCAAAGAAGACCGAGCATTCCTGGCAGCGCAACGAGAAAAAGGGAGAAGAGGTGTAATGGCAGGAGTAGACAAAAAGATTGCTTGTTCCATCAAGCGTCGGGAAGAAAGCAAGAGTAAGCAATCTCTACAACAGAATCAAGCCAGTTCTGCTCTTGAATATGATGAGTTGGGTTCTTCGTCTGAAACAGAATCACAATCAAGCTCGTCATCATCTACAAGTTCCCTAGCGATATCACCAGTGGTATCTTCTTCCAATCGTAAACGTGCTACTCTCAAAGTTATCACCCCTGAATTGTCAAGTACATTGGACCGCACTGGGATCAGTCACCGCTCTGCTCTCCGGATCGTCAGTGCCACGGCTGCTAGTCTAGGTCATGACCCAATGGAACTAGTTTTAAACTATGAGACAGTGCGTACTTCGCGAGCGACCCACCGTTCTGGGATTGCCAACGAAATTAAAGAAAAATTTCAACCTAGTGAAGTGCTCACTGTGCACTGGGATGGAAAAATTATTCCTGATGAACAAGGAGCGAGTGTTGACCGAATCGCCATTCTTGTCTCCGGAATCAATACTGAAAAGCTGCTTGGTGTCCCGAAACTATTGTCAGGGACTGGACAGGCCATTGCTACAGCAGTCAGTGCAGCGCTGGAAGAGTGGAAAATATCAGAGAATGTTTCAGCACTCAGTTTTGACACAACAGCTTCAAACACTGGGCACTTGTCGGGGGCATGTGTCATTCTGGAGCAGAAACTCGGCCGCCGTCTTCTGCATCTCGCGTGTCGTCACCACATCCTTGAGCTTGTTGCCGAGAAAGCGTATGTGGAATGCATGGGGCCTTCCTCTGGACCAGATAATACTCTCTTCTCTCGCTTCAAGCATAAGTGGAAGGACATCAGTCAAGATGACTACAGCCCTCTCTCAGACCTCCCTCCAAGTTTGTACGAGAAACGAGATGACCTCATCTGTTGCTGGAAACATCATCTGGGCAAGAAGCAGCAGCCACGTGATGATTACCGTGAGGTACTGGAGCTAGCAATCAGGTGTCTCGATGGAGCTCTACCCAAGTTTAATCTCCGACGGCCCGGAGCACTTCACCGAGCACGGTGGATGGCTAAGCTCATTTATGTCATGAAGATCCTGATTTTTGCTAATCAGTTTAAACTAACTGCTCGTGAGACATTAGGCTTGAAACGATTCACATTCTTTGTGCTAGAGGTGTATGTCAGTGCATGGTTCACGGCCTCCGTTCCATCCTCCGCTCCTGCTAATGATTTGCGGCTCCTCCAAGACCTGTCAGAGTACCACGACGTCAAAATATCAAGAACATGTCTCACAGTCTTCGGTCGTCACCTGTGGTACCTCAGTGAAGGCTTGGTGGGTCTTGCACTCTTCGATCCACAAGTTAATGCAACAATGAAGACAAACATAGTTCGGGCAATCGTTGAGAGGAAGGCGACCGAGGATTCACCAAAACGTGCTGCTCTTCCTGCCACATCTTCCCTTCCCACAAAGCAGCTCTCAGACTTTGCTTCTAGAGGATCAAACTTTCTATTTGAAAGTCTCAAAATGAAGACTTCTTTTTTGTCCAAGGAACCTGACACATGGTCTGATGATGAAGACTTCAAAACTGGCGTCGCAGTTGTGGGTGGTCTCAGAGTCATCAACGACACTGCAGAGAGAGGGATTGCCTTGATACAGGCATTCAACAGCAAGATCACGAAGAGTGAAGACCAGCGTCAACATCTGCTGCAGGTTGTTGAAGAGCAGAGGCGGTCACAACCAGGGACATCAAAACAGGACCTTACAAGCAAAAAGCGAAAACAATGAATGGGTTGTCCACACCTCTCCCACCCATTGATGTAAGCGTGTTCACTGCAGTTTCATTTTAAAAAGGAATTAATCATTTATATGTACAGTGTACACATAAACTTGCTCAATATGTAAATTTTAAAATAAACCGGCATATTATGAATATTCGTATTTTTTGCCAAAAGGATAAAACTTCAATTTACTTGAGCTACCTCTAAATATTGTCCAAATGACCCAGGATTTCGCCTGTGTTCTTTTTTCATGGGTACGCAGTATTGGACCAATGGCCATTCCATTTAATCAATTTTAGAAATTCACCCCTATGCACTATTGTCACCCTAATATATATATATATATATATATAATAATCAACGACCTCACCAGCAAGGAATCGAACCCTCGACCTACTGGGTGGGACTAGGGAACGCTTACCAGTGATTATATGTTCAAAGTCCGCGTGTTATATGGACTAAAAATGAAGTGTATATATATATATATATATATATATATATATATATATATATATATATATATATATATATATATATATATATATATATATATATATATATATATATATATAAATTGATCTTTAATATAAGTTTCGTACTTAGTTGACACTGAACCCCATTATGAGTTTCACAGCAGTGTTGTCACCAGTGTGCCCTGGTAGTACATTGACATTAACTCTTTATAAGCATGTTTCCTTTGAATGCTCTCCATTTCAGAGTTTTCAACACAAAATTCAGGTTCTACGTACTCAAAAACACGGAAATCAACACTGAAATCACCTGAATTGATGAACACAATAAATATTAAGGCCAAAAGGAAAATCTGACATCCAATTTTGGTGGCCATCTTGGAATTTTTATTGTCGAATCAGGAAGATTTGATATTTAACCCAGGTATCGTTGCCTCTGATGTTACTACTACTCGTATTACCTTTCACTCATTTATTATAATGAATTGTGAGTAACTAACAACTATTAAAAACCTGAAAATTGCAAAGAATTTTTCTTTGATATCCGTAAATTTTGCCAACAAGGACTTTGGCAATTAATATTTGTAATTATCTCTTGTTTGGTCAAAGTTACTGTGCATATCATATGCCAAGCAAAAGATGATAAAGTACAGAGAAAACTGATCACCTGAAGAATGTCGACCCCAGCTTATTTCACCTAAATATTACCCTAACCTAACCTTTTTCTAATTAACCACAACCCCTCAAAAGAGTTAGGGTGATTAAACCTTTAGGTGAAATTAACTTGGTTGAAGATTCTTCAGGTGATCCCCAAAATATTCAACTGTCTGTTGCCTATTTTAACAACTATTGAAGTGATCATCTAATCTATTTAATATTGCATGTTAACTTTTAATTATAAGTATTGATAATATAATAGCACTAATATTAATTTTTACAATAATATAACAGATATAACATTTAAAAAAAATACAGGTAAATTAATAGCAAAGGAAATTATTGGTGAAGATCTTAGGCCTACGTTAAATATAATAGAATAAAACATCCAGTACCAGCACGAATGTTAAGAAATATGGCGAATATTAAGACATGAATAGTGTCGTATTTTCTGTATGATAAATATGACACCAAGTCGTCGTCCCAGCGCCCGGGACTACTAGCTGCAGTAACAAAAGAGAGAGATGAATTTTTTTACCATTACTACATTGATATTAGGTTTTGAGGTAATTAATATAAGTATAATCCTAGTTTAACGATAGGAGCTATTTAATCCTCACTTACATAGGATGTAAATGAAAGAAAACGTTTATCATAGAACATAAGAACATAAGAAAATAAGGAGTCTGCAATAGGCCGGTTGGCCTGTGCATGGCAGCTCCTGTCGAAAGTTACTACCACTCTCTATCATCCATGAATCTATCTAGACTCCTTTTGAAACTTTCCAGCGTTCCAGCACTTACTACAAAGTTGGTAAGCTTGTTCCACTCGTCCACCACCCTATTTGTGAACCAGTTTCTTCCTATCCCCCTCCTATACCTAAACTTATACAACTTGAATCCGTTGCTCCGAGTCCTATCCTGCTTGGATATTATAATAGGGTGTGTCATAGGAGGGAAGATCAGCTAAAACTAATGGCCCATCACTTTTTTGGTAGATTTTAGTGTATATAAACAGAAAATAATTTCAGTTTTCATATTTTGCAACCTTTAGCTAGGTAAATTTTAGCGTGAAATTTATCGAAAATCTAACGTACAGCTGCATTAGTGCATTACAATTAAATAGTGAACATTGCTTTCTGACTTCATTCTTTAACAACCCAACTAACAATATTTTTTTCTGTTTCAGATTCTGATGCATTTATAAATTGATAATATTTGCGATGGCTGCTTGTGTCAGGACGAGGAACCAAAAATCCAGCCATCTCAGTCACTATCTTGGGTCTGGGAGAGAGCTCCTGAAGTCGGAGTTGCCTACATTGAGAGATGCTTTGAGATACGGTGTTTTAATCAGGCAAATCAGTGAAAAGAACCAAAGAATTTACACAAACAAAGACATTGCCAGTGATATGACCAAAGCTGTCTTGGCACAGTACACTCTGGCTAACGCTCAGTTCAAGCCTCCAGTCATAACAAGTCAGAAGAAGATTAGTGAGAGACTGCTAGCCAGTTGGGAAAAGGCAAGAGATATCTCTCTTGGGAGAGGAAAACTTGCAGTTAAAAACAGCTTTGCCAAGCAACTGGACCAGTTATTTGACATAATTACTTGCAAGTGCCCAATTGTTCTCTGTCATGAGTTTGGATGCGATTGTGTCTGTAAATCCGAGGCCCACATCTCCTGTATTTGCAAGCGTGAACTGAAGATTCCTGTGATCGAACTGGCATTTGTCAAAGCACAGAGAGAGAAGACTGGCAGTATAGGGGCTCTCATGATTTCTAGCCAAGATATTCCGGAGTCCAAGAGACAGGAGGCTGCCACAGAGACACAGAAGAGGAGAAGAGTTGCCGAGGAAAAGAGACTTGAGAAGGCCCAGGGTGAGGTAAAAAAGGCCGATGATTGGAGTCAAGCTGATTCAGAGTTTAATGACTTCCCCCATGGCTGATCCGAGTGCTGACCAGGAGAATGGTGACTTTGTCCCTAACCCAGAAAATAATGATCCCAAACCTTCCAGGCATAACATTCGAAATAGGAAAGATATCCCGAGCATAGCTCTGGCCAGCATGCGACACCACACTGGTCTCAGAGAAACTGCAGAGATAGCAACAGCTGCCTGGATTGACGGTGGTTTGATAACACCTGATGATGTTCACCTGGTGATAGATCATAACAAAGTAAGGAGAGCTCAGGAGAAACTTGTCAGTAACCTAGAAGAGGAGTTTGATAAGGGGAAAAGAGAAAATGGAATCAATTGTTTGTTCTTTGATGGGAGAAGGGATGACACTAAAGTGTTCATGAAAGTTGGAGATTCTGACAAGTTGTTCCTTGCCATGGTGAAGGAGGAACACTACTCCTGCTGCACTGGTGCAGTGAACCAGGAGGGAAGTATTTGTGGCATTTCACTCCAG
>NW_024744338.1:0-22066 GCF_018991925.1 Homarus americanus | reverse complement strand
TGGGTAGTGGGAGGTAGTAGTGGTGGTGGTAGTGGTAGTGGTGGTAGGGTAGTAGTGGTAGTGGTAGTAGTGGTGGTGGTGGTGGTAGTGGTGGTAGTAGTGGTGGTAGTGGTAGTGGTGGTAGTGGTGGTAGTAGTGGTGGTGGTAGTGGTGGTAGTGGTGGTAGTGGTGGTAGTAGTGGTGGTAGTGGTGGTAGTAGTCGCAGGGTTGGAAAAAATCATAATTTAAAAAAAATCGATTTATTTGATTTAAATCGGATTTTTTTATTTAAATCGGATTTTTTTAATTTTTTTACTAATTGCACCAAAATATTATTTTTAAACCATAAAATATTATTTTTCAACCAAAGTTTATTCAGGATAATAAACAGAAACTTGGCATTAAGATATTTATGCAGTAGATGTACCAATGGGATGTAACACAATAATATTCTTATTTTGTAAAAGAAATAATACTGGTAAAAAGTTTATTTTGTTACATTTGTAGGATTATAGTGTATTAAGAATTACCGGTAATAACTTCAAGTCAACACAATATTCTCATTCTGTAAACAACAAATATAGTTCAAAACATTTAAATTAGCTTAGTTGAACATTGAAATGCTTATGTACTGTGACAAGCTTAGATCCCTTTTCCTGTCCTAGGCGATTTCTTACCATTGAGTACAAATCCATATGTGGAAAAAATTCTCTCGACCCCTGCTGATGATGCAACAGCTGTAAATAATTGCCTAGGAACATCCATTACATTTTCTGTCATATCATTGGCCAAATACTGCCACCAAGCAAGGGGTGAGAGAGATTTTACAGCATCTTTACCAAAATAGACCTCTTTAAATGGTGCACTTCTTCCATGGAAGGACATTAATGTTGAAAGGAAATGTGGAAGAGACTCGCACACATACTGTTGTGCAATGTCTCGCTGCTCAGGAGTCAGATGTCTGCCCTGATACCTTGGATCTATCACATTAGCTAGAAAATGGGCAGGTGTCAATGCTACTTTGATTTTTTTTTTCAAAATTATCCATATCCTTTTTATCTGTTAAATACTCCTTAATATCAGTTTTCAGTTATCCATATTTCTACAGCATCACTTAATAGGGTTATGTTCTCTCTGGACACAGTCCAATGCCACAGCAATAGGCTTAGGTCTCTCTAAATAGTCTTCTGCAGTTCTTTTTAATGCCTTATCATTAACTTTCCTTTCAATTTTCTCATCAATGTCTTCACTATTTTCTTTGCACACTTTGACAAGGGTCTCCCAGTTCTTTAAATAAGATTCAATAGAATCTGTCACTGTGTTCCATCGTGTGTCTGATGGCATTACTAGCATTGTTCCTCCTGCTCTTCTATACAAAGATCCTGGGATGTGATGGTTTCTGAAGTACTTAATGACTTCAGTAATGTGTTCCTTAATGTTCTTGATTTGCAGGTCTTGTGAAAGCAAATTTAACAGGTGTGCAGAGCAACCATATGTTATAATGGACTTATCTTGTCCGAATTCACTTCTCATTTTTGCCATATTAGCAGCATTATCTGTTACACAGCTTCTTACTGTGCATCCAAATTTGCCTTCACACTTTTTTGTAGCACATTCAGCTAATTTCAGCAGATATTCAGCTGTATGTCTTGATTCTGTGTCTATAGAGTCAACAAGATAAATACGGTTGTCCGCCGTTAAAGTTACACAAACTATAGGCTCACTATGGACATTACTCCATCCATCCATGGCCATACAAACTGTTTTCCCACTAAGGTCTTCTGAATAAATCTTCATCACTGAGTCGTAGGCTGATCCAACAGAGACCCTCCGATTTGATGTCTATTGGGTGGAACATATCCTGGTCTTAGCATTATAATCATCTTGACGTTATTAGCCTGTTGCATTGTATATACTTATCAATCATGTAGAATAAAAAGAGAAAACAGTTATTAGTAAAAAAAATCATTTTGAGTTAAATAATGATTTTTTTACTCTGATTTAAAACGATTTAAATCATTTTATTTAAAGCATAACAACCCTGGGTAGTGGTAGGGTAGTGGTGGTGGTAGTGGTGGTGGTGGTGGTAGTGGTGGTAGTAGTGGTGGTGGTGGAGGTGGTGGTGGAGGTGGTGGTGGTGGCCGGGTAGTGGTGGTGGTGGGAGGTGGTGGTGGTGGTGGTGGTGGTGGAGGTGGTGGTGGTGGTGGTGGTGGTGGTAGGTGGTGGTAGTGGTGGTGGTAATGGTGGTGGTGGTGGCAGGTAGTAGTAGTAGTAGTGGTAGTGGTGGTAGTGGTGGTGGTAGTAGTGGTAGTAGTAGTGGTAATAGTGGTAGTGGTAGGTAGTGGTGGTAGTAGTGGTAGTGTGGTAGTAGTAGTGGTAGTGTGGTGGTGGTGGTGGTAGTGGTGGTAGTGGTAGTGGTAGTGGTAGTGGTGGTAGTTGTGGTAGTAGTGGTGGTGGTGGAGCAGGAAAAGTGGAGGACATCAAAAGTGGTGGGACCTGGTAACATCGCGAGGTCCACAAATAGGGTACCACCCAAACGCCAGCAAATCCTTCCTCATCGTGAAGCCAGATCATTATGATCGGGCTTTGGAGGTTTTCGGCGAAAGTGAGGTCAAAATAACTAAGGACGGCCAAAGACATCTAGGCGCAGTAATTGGCACTACGGACTTCAAGACCCAGTACGTAGGGGGAAAGGTGAATGAGTGGGTTAGCGAAATCCATGCTCTATCGGAGATTGCTAACACAGAGCCACATGCGGCCTTTGCAGCATTCACACATGGAGTCAAGCATCGTTGGAACTACCTGATGCGTACCATCCCTGAGATCCGACCCCTCCTCCACCCTTTGGAAGAAGCAATCAGTGTCAAGCTCATTCCCAAACTAGTGAAACACCACGACTTAACCCCAGTAGAAAGAACACTTCTTGCACTTCCACCAAGACTGGGAGGGATGGGACTAACTAATCCAGAGGCGATTGCTGACTCTGAACATCAAAATTCACTTAAGCTCACGGCAGCCCTCACTGACCACATAATAGCCCAGAATGCAACAGGGGAAGTGGACACCAGCGAAGTTAATAAGATCCGTAGATCCATTACAACAGATCGGCAGCACTGCCAAAATGACATGTTGCAGCAACTATTGCTGCAGGTTCCAGAAAAATTGACAAAAAAAGTAGCTATAGCGCAGGAGGTGGGCGCCTCGAACTGGTTAACTACGTTACCGATAAGGGCAAATGGTTTCAGCCTTAACAAACAAGAATTTACAGATGCTATTGCTCTAAGGTACGGTTGGCCAGTAGATGGTTTGCCCTCCCAATGCGTGTGTGGCTATTCCTATGATGGCGATCACGCCATGGTTTGCAAGAAGGGGGGCTTCATATGCATGAGGCATGACGAGGTAAGGGATCTCACAGCAAATATGTTGAAGGAAATCTGCCGGGACGTGGTAGAACCGACCCTCCTTCCACTGGATGGCGAGATCCTCCAACACAGGACTTCAAACACATCTAACAGAGCCCGTGTGGACGTCAGTACTCGAGGATTCTGGACGCGGGGACAGCGAGCTTTCTTCGACATCAGGATTTTTGATCCCATGGCCGTTTGTCACCGTAACCTAGCTCTCGATGCTGCGCATAGGAGGAACGAGAACGACAAGAGAAGGGCTTATGGGGAGAGAATTCAAAATGTTGATCAAGGCAGCTTCACTCCTCTAGTGTTCACAACCTCTGGTGGGATGGGCCCAAGTGCAAGATGTTTCTACGCCAGACTCGCGGAGCTGATCTCCGAACAGAAGCAGCAGCCCAGAAGTTATGTCACAGCCTGGATGAGATGTCGACTGTCCTTCTCTCCTTCGGTCGGCTTTGCTCTGCCTCAGGGGAACGAGAGCTTCTGCCCCTACTCCGTCAACTGCTGCAGATATCGACTATGAGGCTACAGTCACCGAATGCCGCATGGATCTGCGGCTCAACTAATTTAACACAGATAGGATAGTTGCTTATGTATTAGGATATTTAATATTAAGGTAAATAAATGGTGGCGAAGGTGTGGCTATTGGGGGAGGCTGGAGGCCACGTTTATAAAAAAAAAGTAGTAGTAGTAGTAGTAGTAGTAGTAGTAGTAGTAGTAGTAGTAGTAGTAGTAGTAGTAGTGGCGGTAGTAGTAGTAGTGGTCGTAGTAGAGTAGGCGTAGTAGTAGTAGTAGTAGTAGTAGTAATTGTTGTAAGTGTTCACCGGCGATCTTCAAGTAAGCCTGTGAGTGTTTGAATGGTGGGTGGCTGGAGTTGCCAAGTGTCAGTGCCAGTGTGTCGAAAGGCCTACCCTAGCAAGGGTGGCATCGCGACTCTCGCCCCTATGGGGCCAAGTGCCTCAAGTACCGGCCACTCCATGTAGTGTCGGCCGACCCAGTGAGTATATATAACTAATGTTACATCAGCGAGACCATAGAAATGGTGGCTATCTCTACCAAAGTGACATAATCAAGTGTTAGGTGTGACAATTCTTGCTCCCAGTGGATTATTCTCATGTGTGGATTATCGCCCACATGGCGGGTGCCCGACACAACCACACGCGCGCGTATGCCCTTACTACTCGGACACCGAAGGCCAGGCTGTCACCCCAGTGCCTCATACGCATAAGATCTAGTTCCTTCGTCCGTATGGGCCCAATAGCAGAGGTCGGAGGCGGAAATATCTGTCGCCCAAGTTGCTGGTCACTATGCCTGGCAACAGTCTTTGCTGCGTCTGTGCTAGCCCGAACCAAAACTGCACAAATTGGTTTTGTGCGAGAAACAATCGATCATGTGTGGATTGCAGGAAGCTAGACCAGTGTCGGAACCCACGTGGCAGGGAGCCGACACAAGCGGCCACAGTGGATATCGCCGGGACCCAACCACCCAATGATATCCCAAATGATAGCAGTGAGTCTACTCAACCCGAAAATGTAGTACTAATAAATGCTGCTCCCTCAGTAGCAGGTGTCCAGGAGGAGAATGAGAGACTGCCGCCTCAATGGAAAGGCATGTCGATGGAAAATGCAGGCGTATCGGTCAAAGAAACCTACTCAGAAATTGTCAAGTGGTCGCCCGCTAACTTATTTGAACCACCCAAGTGTGCGGCCACCAAAGAAATGATTCGGGAGATGACTTTCTTCATGACTGATTACACTCAGGACCGCTTCCTCGCCCCCTTAGCTCTTCAAATACTGGCAATAATACCACATCTATTTTGTCAGAGGACACACACAAAGGCTAAGCACAAAGAAAATGTGGCAGCAATGAAGAGAAGGTCGACAATGTGGCGGACTGGGGCCCTAGATGATCTCCTATGTGAAGCAAGAACATTGCAGGAAAGACTAAAATCTACTGGTGACGGAAAGCAAAACACCGATGACGTGGCAAGAAAATTTGGAAACAAAATGCGTGTGGGAAAAGTGTCTCTCGCGGTAAGATCTCTAACACATGAATCCTCCGGTGGAGTGATGCCAATAAACAGTGCGACATTAAAACTATTGAAAGAGAAACATCCCCCTGCAAGTGAAGATGAAGGCATCAGGTTCCAGGGTGACTATATCCCACCAAATGTTGTCCTGTTCGAGAAAATATCAGGAGAGATGGTGTGGAAAAAGGCACTGAAGACTCGAGGAGGAGCCGGCCCTTCAGGTCTGGATGCAAACGGTTGGAGAGTCATCCTCAGCACTAACAAGTTTGGCCCTGTAGCAAGCGAACTCTGCACTGCCATTGCCACCCTTGCAAGAAAGCTTGCATCCTCCTGCTGCCATCACCTCCAGGCTCTGACGGCCTGCCGCCTTATTCCCCTGGAAAAGAATCCAGGATGTAGACCTATAGGGGTGGGGGAAGTGCTGAGGCGGATCATCGGAAAGTGTATAATGGAGGTGGTAAAGGATGATGTCAGGGCAGCAGCAGGGAACCTACAAGTGTGTGCTGGCCACCAGGCTGGTGGGGAGGCGGCCATTCACGCCATGAGATTGATATTTGAGCAGCGTGATTGTGAGGCCGTTCTTCTGGTGGATGCTTCAAACGCATTCAACATACTTAACCGCAAGGCTGCACTGCACAACATCATGATTAAGTGTCCTAGCTTTGCGATGTATGTTAAAAATTCGTATAGGAATCCATCAGACCTCTACATAATAAACAACAAGGCTCTACGAGGTGATACCATCCTACAGTCGACTGAGGGAACAACACAGGGGGACCCCGTTGCAATGGCAATGTATGCAATAGGCCTATCAGTGCTCCAACAAGAAATAAAGTTTGAAACAACTGGGGTCAAACAAGTGGCATATGCTGATGACCTCACAGGAGCAGGAAAAGTGGAGGACATCAAAAAGTGGTGGGACCTGGTAACATCGCGAGGTCCACAAATAGGGTACCACCCAAACGCCAGCAAATCCTTCCTCATCGTGAAGCCAGATCATTATGATCGGGCTTTGGAGGTTTTCGGCGAAAGTGAGGTCAAAATAACTAAGGACGGCCAAAGACATCTAGGCGCAGTAATTGGCACTACGGACTTCAAGACCCAGTACGTATCGGGAAAGGTGAATGAGTGGGTTAGCGAAATCCAAGCTCTATCGGAGATCGCTAACACAGAGCCACATGCGGCCTTTGCAGCATTCACCCATGGAGTCAAGCATCGTTGGAACTACCTGATGCGTACCATCCCTGAGATCGGACCCCTCCTCCACCCTTTGGAAGAAGCGATCAGTGTCAAGTTCATTCCCAAACTAGTGAAACACCCTGACTTAACCCGAGCAGAAAGAACACTTCTTGCACTTCCACCAAGACTGGGAGGGATGGGACTAACTAATCCAGAGGAGATTGCTGACTCTGAACATCAAAATTCACTTAAGCTCACGGCAGCCCTCACTGACCACATAATAGCCCAGAATGCAACAGGGGAAGTGGACACCAGCGAAGTTAATAAGATCCGTAGGTCCATTACAACAGATCGGCAGCACTGCCAAAATGACATGTTGCAGCAACTATTGCTGCTGGTTCCAGAAAATTTGACAAAAAAAGTTGCTATAGCGCAGGAGGTGGGCGCCTCGAACTGGTTAACTACGTTACCGATAAGGGCAAATGGTTTCAGCCTTAACAAACAAGAATTTACAGATGCCATTGCTCTAAGGTACGGTTGGCCAGTAGACGGTTTGCCCTCCCAATGCGTGTGTGGCTCTCCCTATGATGGCGATCACGCCATGGTCTGCAAGAAGGGGGGCTTCATATGCATGAGGCATGACGAGGTAAGGGATCTCACAGCAAATATGTTGAAGGAAATCTGCCGGGACGTCATGGTAGAACCGACCCTCCTTCCACTGGATGGCGAGATCTTCCAACATAGGACTTCAAACACTTCTAACGAAGCCCGTGTGGACGTCAGTGCTCGAGGATTCTGGACGCGGGGACAGCGAGCTTTCTTCGACATCAGGATTTTTGATCCCATGGCCGTTTGTCACCGTAACCTAGCTCTCGATGCTGCGCATAGGAGGAACGAGAACGACAAGAGAAGGGCATACGGGGAGAGAATACAAAATGTTGATCAAGGCAGCTTCACTCCTCTAGTGTTCACAACCTCGGGTGGGATGGGCCCAAGTGCAAGATGTTTCTACGCCAGACTCGCGGAGCTGATCTCCGAACAGAAGCAGCAGCCCAGAAATTATATTACAGCCTAGATGAGATGTCGACTGTCCTTCTCTCTCCTTCGGTCGGCTTTGCTCTGCCTCAGGGGAACGAGAGCTTCCGCCCCTACTCCGACAACTGCTGCAGATATTGACTATGAGGCTACAGTCACTGAATGCCGCATAGATCTGCGGCTCAACTAATTTAACACAGATAGGATAGCTTCTTATGTATTAGGATATTTAATATTAAGGCAAATAAATGGTGGCGAAGCTGTGGCTATTGGGGGAGGCTGGAGGCCACGTAAAAAAAAAAAAATAAAATAAAATAAATAAAATAAAATAAAAGTAGTAGTAGTAGTAGTAGTAGTTGTAGTAGTAGTAGTAGTAGTAGTAGTAGTCGGCTTTGCTCTGCCTCAGGGGAACGAGAGCTTCTGCCCCAACTCCGACAACTGCTGCAGATATCGACTATGAGGCTACAGTCACTGAATGCCTCATGGATCTGCGGCTCAACTAATTTAACACAGATAGGATAGTTTCTTATGTATTAGGATATTTAATATTAAGGTAGATAAATGGTGGCGAAGGTGTGGCTATTGGGGGAGGCTGGAGGCCACGACCACGTTTAAGTAGTAGTAGTAGTAGTAGTAGTAGTCCTAGCTTTGCGATGTATGTTGAAAATTCGTATAGGAATCCTTCAGACCTCTACATAGTAAACAACAAGGCTCTACGAGGTGATACCATCCTACAGTCGACTGAGGGAACAACACAGGGGGACCCCCGTTGCAATGGCAATGTATGCAATAGGCCTATCAGTGCTCCAACAAGAAATAAAGTTTGAAACAACTGGGGTCAAACAAGTGGCATATGCTGATGACCTCACAGGAGCAGGAAAAGTGGAGGACATCAAAAAGTGGTGGGACCTGGTAACATCGCGAGGTCCACAAATAGGGTACCACCCAAACGCCAGTAAATCCTTCCTCATCGTGAAGCCAGATCATTATGATCGGGCTTTGGAGGTTTTCGGCGAAAGTGAGGTCAAAATAACTAAGGACGGCCAAAGACATCTAGGTGCAGTGATTGGCACTACGGACTTCAAGACCCAGTACGTATCGGGAAAGGTGAATGAGTGGGTTAGCGAAATCCAAGCTCTATCGGAGATCGCTAACACAGAGCCACATGCGGCCTTTGCAGCATTCACCCATGGAGTCAAGCATCGTTGGAACTACCTGATGCGTACCATCCCTGAGATCGGACCCCTCCTCCACCCTTTGGAAGAAGCAATCAGTGTCAAGTTCATTCCCAAACTAGTGAAACACCCTGACTTAACCCGAGCAGAAAGAACACTTCTTGCACTTCCACCAAGACTGGGAGGGATGGGACTAACTAATCCAGAGGAGATTGCTGACTCTGAACATCAAAATTCACTTAAGCTCACGGCAGCCCTCACTGACCACATAATAGCCCAGAATGCAACAGGGGAAGTGGACACCAGCGAAGTTAATAAGATCCGTAGGTCCATTACAACAGATCGGCAGCATTGCCAAAATGACATGTTGCAGCAACTATTGCTGCTGGTTCCAGAAAATTTGACAAAAAAAGTTGCTATAGCGCAGGAGGCGGGCGCCTCGAACTGGTTAACTACGTTACCGATAAGGGCAAATGGTTTCAGCCTTAACAAACAAGAATTTACAGATGCCATTGCTCTAAGGTACGGTTGGCCAGTAGATGGTATGCCCTCCCAATGCGTGTGTGGCTCTCCCTATGATGGCGATCACGCCATGGTCTGCAAGAAGGGGGGCTTCATATGCATGAGGCATGACGAGGTAAGGGATCTCACAGCAAATATGTTGAAGGAAATCTGCCGGGACGTCATGGTAGAACCGACCCTCCTTCCACTGGATGGCGAGATCTTCCAACATAGGACTTCAAACACTTCTAACGAAGCCCGTGTGGACGTCAGTGCTCGAGGATTCTGGACGCGGGGACAGCGAGCTTTCTTCGACATCAGGATTTTTGATCCCATGGCCGTTTGTCACCGTAACCTAGCCCTCGATGCTGCGCATAGGAGGAACGAGAACGACAAGAGAAGGGCATACGGGGAGAGAATACAAAATGTTGATCAAGACAGCTTCACTCCTCTAGTGTTCACAACCTCGGGTGGTATGGGCCCAAGTGCAAGATGTTTCTACGCCAGACTCGCGGAGCTGATCTCCGAACAGAAGCAGCAGCCCAGAAGTTATGTTACAGCCTGGATGAGATGTCGACTGTCCTTCTCTCTCCTTCGGTCGGCTTTGCTCTGCCTCAGGGGAACGAGAGCTTCTGCCCCTACTCCGACAACTGCTGCAGATATTGACTATGAGGCTACAGTCACTGAATGCCGCATAGATCTGCGGCTCAACTAATTTAACACAGATAGGATAGCTTCTTATGTATTAGGATATTTAATATTAAGGTAAATAAATGGTGGCGAAGGTGTGGCTATTGGGGGAGGCTGGAGGCCACGTTATTTCTTAAAAAAAAAAAAAAAGTAGTAGTAGTAGTAGTAGTAGTAGTAGTAGTAGTAGTAGTAGTAGTAGTAGCAACTATTGCTGCTGGTTCCAGAAAATTTGACAAAAAAAGTAGCTATAGCGCAGGAGGTGGGCGCCTCGAACTGGCTAACTACGTTACCGATAAGGGCAAATGGTTTCAGCCTTAACAAACAAGAATTTACAGATGCCATTGCTCTAAGGTACGGTTGGCCAGTAGAAGGTTTGCCCTCCCAATGCGTGTGTGGCTATTCCTATGATGGCGATCACGCCATGGTTTGCAAGAAGGGGGGCTTCATATGCATGAGGCATGACGAGGTAAGGGATCTCACAGCAAACATGTTGAAGGAAATCTGTCGGGACGTCATGGTAGAACCGACCCTCCTTCCACTGGATGGCGAGATCTTCCAACACAGGACTTCAAACACATCTAACGAAGCCCGTGTGGACGTCAGTGCTCGAGGATTCTGGACGCGGGGACAGCGAGCTTTCTTCGACATCAGGATTTTTGATCCCATGGCCGTTTGTCACCGTAACCTAGCTCTCGATGCTGCGCATAGGAGGAACGAGAACGACAAGAGAAGGGCATATGGGGAGAGAATTCAAAATGTTGATCAAGGCAGCTTCACTCCTCTAGTGTTCACAACCTCTGGTGGGATGGGCCCAAGTGCAAGATGTTTCTACGCCAGACTCGCGGAGCTGATCTCCGAACAGAAGCAGCAGCCCAGAAGTTATGTCACAGCCTGGATGAGATGTCGACTGTCCTTCTCTCTCCTTCGGTCGGCTTTGCTCTGCCTCAGGGGAACGAGAGCTTCTGCCCCTACTCCGACAACTGCTGCAGATATCGACTATGAGGCTACAGTCACTGAATGCCGCATGGATCTGCGGCTCAACTAATTTAACACAGATAGGATAGTTTCTTATGTATTAGGATATTTAATATTAAGGTAAATAAATGGTGGCGAAGGTGTGGCTATTGGGGGAGGCTGGAGGCCACGTAGTAGTAGTAGTAGTAGTAGTAGTAGTAGTAGTAGTAGTAGTAGTAGTAGTAGTAGCCCGGGCGGCGTGGGTGTGTTGGGGTGCCTTCCCAGATTTAAAGTGTTATTGGTGGGGATATACTCAGTTTATGGGAGCGAGAATTTCACAGTGTGTCGATGAACGTTGGATGTCACCTTGAGCATCATCGCCGACGGCTCGTCTCATTCCTTACGACTTTAAACGCAAATATTGCTCGTGTTCACCGGCGATCTTCAAGTAAGCCTGTGAGTGTTTGAATGGTGGGTGGCTGGAGTTGCCAAGTGTCAGTGCCAGTGTGTCGATAGGCCTACCCTAGCAAGGGTGGCATCGCGACTCTCGCCCCTATGGGGCCAAGTGCCTCAAGTAACGGCCACTCCATGTAGTGTCGGCTGACCCAGTGAGTATATATAACTAATGTTACATCAGCGAGACCATAGAAATGGTGGCTATCTCTACCAAAGTGACATAATCAAGTGTTAGGTGTGACAATTCTTGCTCCCAGTGGATTATTCTCATGTGTGGATTATCGCCCACATGGGGGGTGCCCGACACAACCACACGCGCGCGTATGCCCTTACTACTCGGACACCGAAGGCCAGGCTGTCACCCCTGTGCCTCATACGCATAAGATCTAGTTCCTTCGTCCGTATGGGCCCAATAGCAGAGGTCGGAGGCGGAAATATCTGTCGCCCAAGTTGCTGGTCACTATGCCTGGCAACAGTCTTTGCTGCGTCTGTGCTAGCCCGAACCAAAACTGCACAAATTGTCTTTGTGCGAGAAACAACAGAGCATGTGTGGATTGCAGGAAGCTAGACCAGTGTCGGAACCCACGTGGCAGGGAGCCGACACAGGCGGCCACAGTGGATATCGCCGGGACCCAACCACCCGATGATATCCCAAATGATAGCAGTGAGTCTACTCAACCCGAAAATGTAGTACTAATAAATGCTGCTCCCTCAGTAGCAGGTGTCCAGGAGGAGAATGAGAGACAGCCGCCTCAGTGGAAAGGCATGTCGATGGAAAATGCAGGCGTATGGGTCAAAGAAACCTACTCAGAAATTGTCAAGTGGTCGCCCGCTAACTTATTTGAACCACCCAAGTGTGCGGCCACCAAAGAAATGATTCGGGAGATGACTTGCTTCATGACTGATTACACTCAGGACCGCTCCCTCGCCCCCCTAGCTCTTCAAATACTGGCAATAATACCACATCTATTTTGTCAGAGGACACACACAAAGGCTAAGCACAAAGAAAATGTGGCAGCAATGAAGAGAAGATCGACAATGTGGCGGACTGGGGCCCTAGATGATCTCCTATGTGAAGCAAGAACACTGCAGGAGAGACTAAAATCTACGGGTGACGGAAAGCAAAACACCGATGACGTGGCAAGAAAATTTGGAAACAAAATGCGTGTGGGAAAAGTGTCTCTCGCGGTAAGATCTCTCACACATGAATCCTCCGGTGGAGTGATGCCAATAAACAGAGCGACATTAAAACTATTGAAAGAGAAACATCCCCCTGCAAGTGAAGATGAAGGCATCAGGCTCCAGGGTGCCTATATCCCACCAAATGCTGTCCTGTTCGAGAAAATAACAGGAGAGATGGTGTGGAAAAAGGCACTGAAGACTCGAGGAGGAGCCGGCCCTTCAGGTCTGGATGCAAACGGTTGGAGAGTCATCCTCAGCACTAACAAGTTTGGCCCTGTAGCAAGCGAACTCTGCACTGCCATTGCCACCCTTGCAAGAAAGCTTGCATCCTCTTGCTGCCATCACCTCCAGGCTCTGACGGCCTGCCGCCTTATTCCTCTGGAAAAGAATCCAGGATGTAGACCTATAGGGGTGGGGGAAGTGCTGAGGCGGATCATCGGAAAGTGTATAATGGAGGTGGTAAAGGATGATGTCAGGGCAGCAGCAGGGAACCTACAAGTGTGTGCTGGCCACCAGGCTGGTGGGGAGGCGGCCATTCACGCCATGAGATTGATATTTGAGCAGCGTGATTGTGAGGCCGTTCTCCTGGTGGATGCTTCAAACGCATTCAACATACTTAACCGCAAGGCGGCACTGCACAACATCAATATCAAGTGTCCTAGCTTTGCGATGTATGTTGAAAATTCGTATAGGAATCCTTCAGACCTCTACATAGTAAACAACAAGGCTCTACGAGGTGATACCATCCGACAGTCGACCGAGGGAACAACACAGGGGGACCCCGTTGCAATGGCAATGTATGCAATAGGCCTATCAGTGCTCCAACAAGAAATAAAGTTTGAAACAACTGGGGTCAAACAAGTGGCATATGCTGATGACCTCACAGGAGCAGGAAAAGTGGAGGACATCAAAAAGTGGTGGGACCTGGTAACATCGCGAGGTCCACAAATAGGGTACCACCCAAACGCCAGCAAATCCTTCCTCATCGTGAAGCCAGATCATTATGATCGGGCTTTGGAGGTTTTCGGCGAAAGTGAGGTCAAAATAACTAAGGACGGCCAAAGACATCTAGGCGCAGTAATTGGCACTACGGACTTCAAGACCCAGTACGTATCGGGAAAGGTGAATGAGTGGGTTAGCGAAATCCAAGCTCTATCGGAGATCGCTAACACAGAGCCACATGCGGCCTTTGCAGCATTCACCCATGGAGTCAAGCATCGTTGGAACTACCTGATGCGTACCATCCCTGAGATCGGACCCCTCCTCCACCCTTTGGAAGAAGCAATCAGGGTCAAGTTCATTCCCAAACTAGTGAAACACCCTGACTTAACCCGAGCAGAAAGAACACTTCTTGCACTTCCACCAAGACTGGGAGGGATGGGACTAACTAATCCAGAGGAGATTGCTGACTCTGAACATCAAAATTCACTTAAGCTCACGGCAGCCCTCACTGACCACATAATAGCCCAGAATGCAACAGGGGAAGTGGACACCAGCGAAGTTAATAAGATCCGTAGGTCCATTACAACAGATCGGCAGCACTGCCAAAATGACATGTTGCAGCAACTATTGCTGCATGTTCCAGAAAATTTGACAAAAAAAGTAGCTATAGCGCAGGAGGTGGGCGCCTCGAACTGGTTAACTACGTTACCGATAAGGGCAAATGGTTTCAGCCTTAACAAACAAGAATTTACAGATGCCATTGCTCTAAGGTACGGTTGGCCAGTAGATGGTTTGCCCTCCCAATGCGTGTGTGGCTCTTCCTATGATGGCGATCACGCCATGGTCTGCAAGAAGGGGGGCTTCATATGCATGAGGCATGACGAGGTAAGGGATCTCACAGCAAATATGTTGAAGGAAATCTGCCGGGACGTCATGGTAGAACCGACCCTCCTTCCACTGGATGGCGAGATCTTCCAACACAGGACTTCAAACACATCTAACGAAGCCCGTGTGGACGTCAGTGCTCGAGGATTCTGGACGCGGGGACAGCGAGCCTTCTTCGACATCAGGATTTTTGATCCCATGGCCGTTTGTCACCGTAACCTAGCTCTCGATGCTGCACATAGGAGGAACGAGAACGACAAGAGAAGGGCATATGGGGAGATAATTCAAAATGTCGATCAAGGCAGCTTCACTCCGCTAGTGTTCACAACCTCTGGTGGGATGGGCCCAAGTGCAAGATGTTTCTACGCCAGACTCGCGGAGCTGATCTCCTGAACAGAAGCAGCAGCCCAGAAGTTATGTTACAGCCTGGATGAGATGTCGACTGTCTTTCTCTCTCCTAAGTTCGGCTTTGCTCTGCCTCAGAGGAACGAGAGCTTCTGCCCCAACTCCAACAACTGCTGCAGATATTGACTATGAGGCTACTGTCACTGAATGCCGCATAGATCTGCGGCTCAACTAATTTAACACAGATAGGATAGCTACTTATGTATTAAGATATTTAATATTAAGGTAATTAAATGGCGGCGAAGGTGTGGCTATTGGGGAAGGCTGGAGGCCACGTTTATAAAAAAAAAAAAAAAAGTAGTAGTAGTAGTAGTAGTAGTAGTAGTAGTAGTAGTAGTAGTAGTAGTAGTAGTAGCTTCTTATGTATTAGGATATTTAATATTAAGGTAAATAAATGGTGGCGAAGGTGTGGCTATTGGGGGAGGCTGGAGGCCACGTAGTAGAAAAAAAAAAGTAGTAGTAGTAGTAGTAGTAGTAGTAGTAGTAGTAGTAGTAGTAGTAGTAGTAGTAGTAGTAGGGATGGGACTAACTATTCCAGAGGAGATTGCTGACTCTGAACATCAAAATTCACTTAAGCTCACGGCAGCCCTCACTGACCACATAATAGCCCAGAATGCAACAGGGGAAGTGGATACCAGCGAAGTTAATAAGATCCGTAGGTCCATTACAACAGATCGGCAGCACTGCCAAAATGACATGTTGTAGCAACTATTGCTGCTGGTTCCAGAAAATTTGACAAAAAAAGTAGCAATAGCGCAGTTCGTGGGCGCCTCGAACTGGCTAACTACGTTACCGATAAGGGCAAATGGTTTCAGCCTTAACAAACAAGAATTTACAGATGCCATTGCTCTAAGGTACGGTTGGCCAGTAGATGGTTTGCCCTCCCAATGCGTGTGTGGCTATTCCTATGATGGCGATCACGCCATGGTTTGCAAGAAGGGGGGCTTCATATGCATGAGGCATGACGAGGTAAGGGATCTCACAGCAAATATGTTGAAGGAAACCTGCCGGGACGTCATGGTAGAACCGACCCTCCTTCCACTGGAAGGCGAGATCCTCCAACACAGGACTTCAAACACATCTAACGAAGCCCGTGTGGACGTCAGTGCTCGAGGATTCTGGACGCGGGGACAGCGAGCCTTCTTCGACATCAGGATTTTTGATCCCATGGCCGTTTGTCACCGTAACCTAGCTCTCGATGCTGCACATAGGAGGAACGAGAACGACAAGAGAAGGGCATATGGGGAGAGAATTCAAAATGTCGATCAAGGCAGCTTCACTCCGCTGGTGTTCACAACCTCTGGTGGGATGGGCCCAAGCGCAAGATGTTTCTACGCCAGACTCGCGGAGCTGATCTCCGAACAGAAGCAGCAGCCCAGAAGTTATGTCACAGCCTGGATGAGATGTCGACTGTCCTTCTCTCTCCTTCGGTCGGCTTTCCTCTGCCTCAGGGGAACGAGAGCTTCTGCCCCTACTCCGACAACTGCTACAGTCACTGAATGCCGCATGGATCTGCGGCTCAACTAATTTAACACAGATAGGATAGTTTCTTATGTATTAGGATATTTAATATTAAGGTAAATAAATGGTGGCGAAGGTGTGGCTATTGGGGGAGGCTGGAGGCCACGACCACGTTTAAGTAGTAGTAGTAGTAGTAGTAGTAGTAGTCCTAGCTTTGCGATGTATGTTGAAAATTCGTATAGGAATCCTTCAGACCTCTGCATAGTAAACAACAAGGCTCTACGAGGTGATACCATCCTACAGTCGACCGAGGGAACAACACAGGGGGACCCCGTTGCAATGGCAATGTATGCAATAGGCCTATCAGTGCTCCAACAAGAAATAAAGTATGAAACAACTGGGGTCAAACAAGTGGCATATGCTGATGACCTCACAGGAGCAGGAAAAGTGGAGGACATCAAAAAGTGGTGGGACCTGGTAACATCGCGAGGTCCACAAATAGGGTACCACCCAAACGCCAGCAAATCCTTCCTCATCGTGAAGCCAGATCATTATGATCGGGCTGTGGAGGTTTTCGGCGAAAGTGAGGTCAAAATAACTAAGGACGGCCAAAGACATCTAGGCGCAGTAATTGGCACTACGGACTTCAAGACCCAGTACGTAGGGGGAAAGGTGAACGAGTGGGTTAGCGAAATCCATGCTCTATCGGAGATTGCTAACACAGAGCCACATGCGGCCTTTGCAGCATTCACACATGGAGTCAAGCATCGTTGGAACTACCTGATGCGTACCATCCCTGAGATCGACCCCTCCTCCACCCTTTGGAAGAAGCAATCAGTGTCAAGTTCATTCCCAAACTAGTGAAACACCACGACTTAACCCTAGTAGAAAGAACACTTCTTGCACTTCCACCAAGACTGGGAGGGATGGGACTAACTAATCCAGAGGAGATTGCTGACTCTGAACATCAAAATTCACTTAAGCTCACGGCAGCCCTCACTGACCACATAATAGCCCAGAATGCAACAGGGGAAGTGGACACCAGCGAAGTTAATAAGATCCGTAGGTCCATTACAACAGATCGGCAGCACTGCCAAAATGACATGTTGCAGCAACTATTGCTGCAGGTTCCAGAAAATTTGACAAAAAAAGTAGCTATAGCGCAGGAGGTGGGCGCCTCGAACTGGTTAACTACGTTACCGATAAGGGCAAATGGTTTCAGCCTTAACAAACAAGAATTTACAGATGCCATTGCTCTAAGGTACGGTTGGCCAGTAGATGGTTTGCCCTCCCAATGCGTGTGTGGCTATTCCTATGATGGCGATCACGCCATGGTTTGCAAGAAGGGGGGCTTCATATGCATGAGGCATGACGAGGTAAGGGATCTCACAGCAAATATGTTGAAGGAAATCTGCCGGGACGTCATGGTAGAACCGACCCTCCTTCCACTGGATGGCGAGATCCTCCAACACAGGACTCAAACACATCTAACGAAGCCCGTGTGGACGTCAGTGCTCGAGGATTCTGGACGCGGGGACAGCGAGCTTTCTTCGACATCAGGATTTTTGATCCCATGGCCGTTTGTCACCGTAACCTAGCTCTCGATGCTGCACATAGGAGGAACGAGAACGACAAGAGAAGGGCATATGGGGAGAGAATTCAAAATGTCGATCAAGGCAGCTTCACTCCGCTAGTGTTCACAACCTCTGGTGGGATGGGCCCAAGTGCAAGATGTTTCTACGCCAGACTCGCGGAGCTGATCTCCGAACAGAAGCAGCAGCCCAGAAGTTATGTCACAGCCTGGATGAGATGTCGACTGTCCTTCTCTCTCCTTCGGTCGGCTTTCCTCTGCCTCAGGGGAACGAGAGCTTCTGCCCCTACTCCGACAACTGCTGCAGATATCGACTATGAGGCTACAGTCACTGAATGCCGCATGGATCTGCGGCTCAACTAACTTAACACAGATAGGATAGTTTCTTATGTATTAGGATATTTAATGTTAAGGTAAATAAATGGTGGCGAAGGTGTGGCTATTGGGGGAGGCTGGAGGCCACGACCACGTTTAAGTAGTAGTAGTAGTAGTAGTAGTAGTCCTAGCTTTGCGATGTATGTTGAAAATTCGTATAGGAATCCTTCAGACCTCTACATAGTAAACAACAAGGCTCTACGAGGTGATACCATCCTACAGTCGACCGAGGGAACAACACAGGGGGACCCCGTTGCAATGGCAATGTATGCAATAGGCCTATCAGTGCTCCAACAAGAAATAAAGTATGAAACAACTGGGGTCAAACAAGTGGCATATGCTGATGACCTCACAGGAGCAGGAAAAGTGGAGGACATCAAAAAGTGGTGGGACCTGGTAACATCGCGAGGTCCACATATAGGGTACCACCCTAACGCCAGCAAATCCTTCCTCATCGTGAAGCCAGATCATTATGATCGGGCTGTGGAGGTTTTCGGCGAAAGTGAGGTCAAAATAACTAAGGACGGCCAAAGACATCTAGGCGCAGTAATTGGCACTACGGACTTCAAGACCCAGTACGTAGGGGGAAAGGTGAATGAGTGGGTTAGCGAAATCCATGCTCTATCGGAGATTGCTAACACAGAGCCACATGCGGCCTTTGCAGCATTCACCCATGGAGTCAAGCATCGTTGGAACTACCTGATGCGTACCATCCCTGAGATCGGACCCCTCCTCCACCCTTTGGAAGAAGCAATCAGGGTCAAGTTCATTCCCAAACTAGTGAAACACCCTGACTTAACCCGAGCAGAAAGAACACTTCTTGCACTTCCACCAAGACTGGGAGGGATGGGACTAACTAATCCAGAGGAGATTGCTGACTCTGAACATCAAAATTCACTTAAGCTCACGGCAGCCCTCACTGACCACATAATAGCCCAGAATGCAACAGGGGAAGTGGACACCAGCGAAGTTAATAAGATCCGTAGGTCCATTACAACAGATCGGCAGCACTGCCAAAATGACATGTTGCAGCAACTATTGCTGCATGTTCCAGAAAATTTGACAAAAAAAGTAGCTATAGCGCAGGAGGTGGGCGCCTCGAACTGGTTAACTACGTTACCGATAAGGGCAAATGGTTTCAGCCTTAACAAACAAGAATTTACAGATGCCATTGCTCTAAGGTACGGTTGGCCAGTAGATGGTTTGCCCTCCCAATGCGTGTGTGGCTCTCCCTATGATGGCGATCACGCCATGGTCTGCAAGAAGGGGGGCTTCATATGCATGAGGCATGACGAGGTAAGGGTTCTCACAGCAAATATGTTGAAGGAAATCTGCCGGGACGTCATGGTAGAACCGACCCTCCTTCCACTGGATGGCGAGATCTTCCAACACAGGACTTCAAACACATCTAACGAAGCCCGTGTGGACGTCAGTGCTCGAGGATTCTGGACGCGGGGACAGCGAGCCTTCTTCGACATCAGGATTTTTGATCCCATGGCCGTTTGTCACCGTAACCTAGCTCTCGATGCTGCACATAGGAGGAACGAGAACGACAAGAGAAGGGCATATGGGGAGAGAATTCAAAATGTCGATCAAGGCAGCTTCACTCCGCTAGTGTTCACAACCTCTGGTGGGATGGGCCCAAGCGCAAGATGTTTCTACGCCAGACTCGCGGAGCTGATCTCCGAACAGAAGCAGCAGCCCAGAAGTTATGTCACAGCCTGGATGAGATGTCGACTGTCCTTCTCTCTCCTTCGGTCGGCTTTGCTCTGCCTCAGGGGAACGAGAGCTTCTGCCCCTACTCCGTCAACTGCTGCAGATATCGACTATGAGGCTACAGTCACCGAATGCCGCATCGATCTGCGGCTCAACTAATTTAACACAGATAGGATAGTTGCTTATGTATTAGGATATTTAATATTAAGGTAAATAAATGGTGGCGAAGGTGTGGCTATTGGGGGAGGCTGGAGGCCACGTAAAAAAAAAAAAAAAGTAGTAGTAGTAGTAGTAGTAGTAGTAGTAGTAGTAGTAGTAGTAGTAGTAGTAGTAGTAGTAGTAGTAGTAGTAGTAGAAAGAACACTTCTTGCACTTCCACCAAGACTGGGAGGGATGGGACTAACTAATCCAGAGGAGATTGCTGACTCTGAACATCAAAATTCACTTAAGCTCACGGCAGCCCTCACTGACCACATAATAGCCCAGAATGCAACAGGGGAAGTGGACACCAGCGAAGTTAATAAGATCCGTAGGTCCGTACAACAGATCGGCAGCACTGCCAAAATGACATGTTGCAGCAACTATTACTGCTGGTTCAAAAGAATTTGACAAAAAAAAGTAGCTATAGCGCAGGAGGTGGGCGCCTCGAACTGGTTAACTACGTTACCGATAAGGGCAAATGGTTTCAGCCTTAACAAACAAGAATTTACAGATGCCATTGCTCTAAGGTACGGTTGGCCAGTAGATGGTTTGCCCTCCCAATGCGTGTGTGGCTATTCCTATGATGGCGATCACGCCATGGTTTGCAAGAAGGGGGGCTTCATATGCATGAGGCATGACGAGGTAAGGGATCTCACAGCAAATATGTTGAAGGAAACCTGCCGGGACGTCATGGTAGAACCGACCCTCCTTCCACTGGATGGCGAGATCCTCCAACACAGGACTTCAAACACATCTAACGAAGCCCGTGTGGACGTCAGTGCTCGAGGATTCTGGACGCGGGGACAGCGAGCTTTCTTCGACATCAGGATTTTTGATCCCATGGCCGTTTGTCACCGTAACCTAGCTCTCGATGCTGCACATAGGAGGAACGAGAACGACAAGAGAAGGGCATATGGGGAGAGAATTCAAAATGTTGATCAAGGCAGCTTCACTCCTCTAGTGTTCACAACCTCTGGTGGGATGGGCCCAAGTGCAAGATGTTTCTACGCCAGACTCGCGGAGCTGATCTCCGAACAGAAGCAGCAGCCCAGAAGTTATGTCACAGCCTGGATGAGATGTCGACTGTCCTTCTCTCTCCTTCGGTCGGCTTTGCTCTGCCTCAGGGGAACGAGAGCTTCTGCCCCTACTCCGTCAACTGCTGCAGATATCGACTATGAGGCTACAGTCACCGAATGCCGCATCGATCTGCGGCTCAACTAATTTAACACAGATAGGATAGTTGCTTATGTATTAGGATATTTAATATTAAGGTAAATAAATGGTGGCGAAGGTGTGGCTATTGGGGGAGGCTGGAGGCCACAGTAGTAGTAGTAGTAGTAGTAGTAGTAGTAGTAGTAGTAGTAGTAGTAGTAGTAGTAGTAGTAGTAGTAGTAGTAGTAGTAGTAGTAGTAGTAGTAGTAGTAGTAGTAGTAGTAGTAGTAGTAGTTGTTGTAGAATATTTTAAGGTAATAAAATAACGGTGAAGGTGTGGCTATTGAGGGAAGCTGGAGGCCACGTTATGAAAAAAAGTAGTAGTAGTAGTCAAACAAGTGGCATATGCTGATGACCTCACAGGAGCAGGAAAAGTGGAGGACATAAAAAAGTGGTGGGACCTGGTAACATCGCGAGGTCCACATATAGGGTACCACCCTAACGCCAGCAAATCCTTCCTCATCGTGAAGCCAGATCATTATGATCGGGCTGTGGAGGTTTTTGGCGAAAGTGAGGTCAAAATAACTAAGGACGGCCAAAGACATCTAGGCGCAGTAATTGGCACTACAGACTTCAAGACCCAGTACGTAGGGGGAAAGGTGAATGAGTGGGTTAGCGAAATCCATGCTCTATCGGAGATTGCTAACACAGAGCCACATGCGGCCTTTGCAGCATTCACACATGGAGTCAA
>NW_024744337.1:0-24602 GCF_018991925.1 Homarus americanus | reverse complement strand
GACATCTACCTAAATGAGTTACAGAATGTGGAGTTGAGGCAAAAAATGTTGGGACATGTTTGAGATCATCAGTTGAGCCAAACGTTTATACTCAATCTTGTTTTAATGGTATTTTAGAGCGACCGAAAAATTTAAACAAAATGGCCGGCTAGGCTCGGGGGATCCACGAGTCCTCTTATAAAGGATCGACAATAAATGAAAACAAATCAGATTAATTTAAACACATTTCCAAGAGTATTAGATCCTGTAAAGAGAGAAAATTAATACTTGATATTTGTAGAAGCTTTTTTTTTCGTCCGTTTTCGTCTTGGTTAAAACAATTGTGGTGGTTACCTGTTCCAAGCGGTAGACATCAAGGAAATGGATCAAGACCTTAATACTCAAAGGTACACATGATGATTTGTTCCCAAGTCCGAGGATTTACTTCACAAAACAGATTAACTTTAGGACACAATGATGGCGAACAAAATAACATCAACATTGCATACAGTACATATCTTGCTTTGACTCTTAACTCTTCGTAATGTTAGTGAATGAATTTGAGATTCTGGGCATATTTTCTTGTTTTTCTTTCTAATCAAGTGTAAAGGAAGATGTACTGTTTATTGATGGATTTGGTGATGTCTTAATAGTGTATTAGTATGTTAATATTACACAGGTTTGGTATAGTGGTGACGGTAATGTAGTGTAGTAAGATTTTAACACATGGAGGTGAATTTGTCTTTTATGTTGAGGATTTGTTAAAGGGAAGATCTGATGGACGGGGATAATTGTCTGGTTGTGATGGACACGGCTCACCTAACCTAACCCAATCTAACCTAACCCAACCTAACCCAACCTAACCCAACCCAACCTAACCTAACCCCTATATATGTGTGAGATAAGGTTCTGATTCAAGAACAAGATGCACAAGTTCGAATCCAAATTGAGCTGTAGGGTTTGTTGACTAATTCGGGCTTCACATTCATAAAACTCTCAAATGGGATACGACTAAACCCGAAGCCCCATCTTCCGTATGTCGGTCGTCGGTGTCAGGTCAAAGTTCAGTTTGTAGTTCACCTCCTGTGGTATGTGTCATTTATCGAAACGAAACATGAGGTTAACGTGAAAACAAAACCTCGAAGCAACACGTATAAACAGGGTCGAGTTTTCATCGGATTTTACGTCATGAAATTTCCATCTTGAGAGAGAGAGAGAGAGAGAGAGAGAGAGAGAGAGAGAGAGAGAGATTGATTGATTGATTGATTCCGATGCTGAAATTAACACTAAAATTTTATACTGTAATCGAGATAAATGCAGGTAAGGTTGGCGTATGGAATTATTGAAGAACGATCACAGAAATGTTTTACCTGTTTCCTGTGATGTAAGTCCAAAATGGTGTTAATTGTCATGGGTTTATACGTCCAAAATGTTCTTCATATCGTAGGGTCTTACATCCAAATATGCCATCCAAGTCCATATGTCCATTCATCCAGTTAGCTGTTTATCCATCCACCGATTCACCCACCTACCCATCTCTCCTCCCATTCAGTCCCCCATCTACCCATCTATCCTCCCATTCAGTCTCCCATCCGTCCATCCATCCATCCATCACACGAGGAATAGAATGACCCACTTATAATTTTTCTCTTTCCTGCTGCACTAAGGATCAACCACCCAGAGTGGTATGGCTACCCTGAGTAAGTACACTCTGTATTCCTCCTTTACTCTATTGTGGGTGTAGGTGGTGGGTAGTGTGTGTTTGTGGGTGTAGAGCGTGGATAGTAGGTTTGTTTGTGGGTGTAGAACGTGGATAGTAGGTTTGTTTATGGGTGTAGGGCGTGGATAGTAGGTTTGTTTGTGGGTGTAGGGCGTGGATAGTAGGTTTGTTTGTGGGTGTAGGGCGTGGATAGTAGGTTTGTTTGTGGGTGTAGGGCATGGATAGTAGGTTTGTTTGTGGGCGTAGGGCGTGGATAGTAGGTTTGTTTGTGGGTGTGGGGCGTGGATAGTAGGTTTGTTTGTGGGCGTGGGGCGTGGATAGTAGGTTTGTTTGTGGGTGTGGGGCGTGGATAGTAGGTTTGTTTGTGGGTGTAGGGCGTGGATAGTAGGTTTGTTTGTGGGTGTGTAGGGGCGTGGATAGTAGGTTTGTTTGTGGGTGTGGGGTGGATAGTGGGTATGTTTGTGGGTGTAGGGCGTGGATAGTGGGTTTGTTTGTGTGGGTGGGGCGTGGATAGTAGGTATGTTTGTGGGTGTAGGGGTGGATAGTAGTATGTTTGTGGGTGTGGGGCGTGGATAGTAGGTTGTTTGTGGGTGTGGGGCGTGGATAGTAGGTTTTGTTTGTGAATTGTGGGAGGCGTGGATAGTAGGTTTGTTTGTGGGTGTGGGGCGTGGATAGTAGGTTTGTTTGTGGGTGTGGGGCGTGGATAGTAGGTTTGTTTGTGGGTGTAGGGCGTGGATAGTAGGTTTGTTTGTGGGTGTAGGGTGTGGATAGTAGGTTTGTTTGTGGGTGTAGGGCGTGGATAGTAGGTTTGTTTATGGGTGTAGGGCGTGGATAGTAGGTTTGTTTGTGGGTGTAGAGCGTGGATAGTAGGTTTGTTTGTGGGTGTAGGGAGTGGATAGTAGGTATGTTTGAGGGTGTAGGGAATGGATAGTAGGTTTGTTTGTGGGTGTGGGGCGTGGATAGTAGGTTTGTTTGTGGGTGTAGGGCGTGGATAGTAGGTTTGTTTGTGGGTGTAGGGCGTGGATAGTAGGTTTGTTTGTGGGTGTAGGGCGTGGATAGTAGGTTTGTTTGTGGGTGTAGGGCGTGGATAGTAGGTTTGTTTGTGGGTGTAGATACATACATAGTTAAGAGGAATAAATCAAAATGGGAAGAAGATTAAGATAAATAAACTGATGATTAATGGTACAGGTGAGTTAATAAAATAGATATAAATAGATAAATACAGTAGATAGATAGATAGATAGATAGATAGATATATAAGAACATAAGAACATAAGAAAATAAGGAGTCTGCAATAGGCCGGTTGGCCTGTGCATTGCAGCTCCTCTCGAGAGTTACTACCACTCTCTATCATCCATGAATCTATCTAGCCTCCTTTTGAAACTTTCCAGAGTTCCCGCACTTACTACAAAGTTGCTAAGCTTGTTCCACTCGTCCACCACCCTATTTGTGAAACAGTTTCTTCCTATCTCCCTCCTAAACCTAAACTTATCCAACTTGAATCCGTTGCTCCGACTCCTATCCTGCTCGGATATTATAAGAACCTTATCTATATCCCCTTTAGTGATTCCTTTCACCCACTTAAATACTTCTATCATATCTCCCCGCACTCTTCGTCTTTCTAGGGAATGCAAGTTAAGTTTCTTTAACCTATCCTGATATGGAAGGTTTCCAAGTCCCGGAATCATTTTTGTCATTCTTCGCTGCACCGACTCTAGTGAATTTATATCCATTCTATAATAGGGGCACCAGAACTGAACCGCATAATCGAGGTGCGGCCTGACTAGCGCAAGATATAGTTGCAATAAGACCTCTGCACTCTTGTTACTTACACTTCTAGATATAAAACCCAATACTCTGTTTGCCTTATTTCGAACATTAACGCACTGTTTTCTAGGCCGTAGGTCCGGGCTTACAAGTACCCCTAGGTCTCTTTCACAAGTCGACTTCTCTAGGTTGATGTTGTTAAGGCTGTATACATTATAAGTATTTGTTCTTCCAATATTAAGTACGCTGCACTTGCTGGTGTTGAATTTCATTTGTCATTTTTCAGACCACCCCTGCAGATTATTTAGATCCTCCTGTAGATTTCAGATTTGCCCCCGAGGGGGCTAGTTTATTGGGCACCCCCTTACATCCTGTGCAAGGTGAAGCGCAGAAGCGTTTACAGCGCCCAACAGGGAAGTATGAAAAGTTCATACTTGCCTTTATGACTCGTACATTAAGGGCGTAAACGCCTGAAGGGTCATAGGTTCTGTCAAGTTACATAAAGTGAGAGAATGATGAGTGTGTGGGGGGAAAGTTCCCGGTACATTTTATCTGTTTATGGCAAAGTGTGGCAGGTCCCTAATAATGTCAAATGCCCGGCCTGTGACTAGGAGGAGGGATAAATCCTCCTGTAGTGCATTTGCATCCTGCCCTGAATTAATTTACCGCCCTATTTTGGTGTCATCCGCAAACTTGCTTATGTCACTGCTGATCCCAGTATCTAAATTGTTTATGTAGATTATGAACAAGAGTGGGCCTAGTACTGACCCCTGGGGAACCCCACTGGTTACACGGCCCCACTCAGATTTAACACCATCTACGCTGACCCTCTGCGTTCTATCGGTGAGCCATGATTTTATCCAATTTAAAACTTTCCCCTCGATGCCATGAGCCTTAATTTTTCTTAGAAGCCTCTGATGCGGTACTCTGTCAAATGCTTTGCTAAAGTCTAAGTAAATAACATCGTAATTTTCGTCATTATCTACCACCTCGAAGACTTTCCTAAAAAACGTTAGCAGATTTGTTAGACAAGATTTTCCCTTTGTAAACCCATGTTGAGAGTCGTAGATTAATTTGCTTTTCTCTAGATGCGATCGGATGCTATCTGCTATAATTGATTCAAGAAATTTCCCCACTACTGACGTCAAACTGATCGGCCGGTAATTTGACGCTGATGCTCTGTCTCCCTTTTTGAATATGGGTACTACATTTGCCTGTTTCCACAAGTCTGGCACAACTCCAGTGTCTAATGATTTTGTAAATAAGTTTACGAGGGGTCCGCTAATCTGTTCCCTACACTCTTTCAAGACTCGAGGGAAAATTTCATCCTGCCCTGGGGATTTTGTTTTCTTTAGTTTATTTATCTTCTTAAGAACATCCTCTTTTCTGATAGTGATATTCTTTAATTTCTCTTCTTCCTTTCCCTTAAATATCAGTTCCACCTCTGGAATTTCATCTCAAATTTCTTTTGTGAAAACTGATAAGAAGTAGCTGTTCAATGCTTTGCTTATTTCTTCACTGCCATTTATCAATTCTCCCCTCCCTGACTTTAAAGGCCCAACTTTGTCCTTGACCTTTGTCCTATATACCTGGAAAAATCCCTTGGGATTCGCCTTGGATTCTCTTGCTATTTTGATTTCATAGTCTCTCTTTGCTTTCCTTACATTTTTCTTAACATTCCTAGATAGTTCATTATACCTGTTTCTGAGCTGCTCCTCCCCTCCCTTTAATTTCTTATATATTCCTTTCTTTATTCCAATGTCATGTTTAAGTTTTCTGGTCATCCACCTTGGCTCATTCTTATTTGACCTAATTTTTCTGTATGGTATATTTTGTTCTTGTGCTTTATGTAGTATACTAGTGAATATATTATAGTCATGATCAATTGTTGTGTCATCTATGACTTCACCCCTTCCTACTGGGAACTGACGTGACTGTTCCCAGGTGACCTCACCTAGGTACCTTCTTAACCCCTGATAATCAGCCAACCGAAAGTTTGGGACTCTGACCATATTGTCATTGTTTTTCGTTTTCCAATTTAGGGTGAACCTGATTTCTCTGTGATCACTGTTACCTAGTTCTTCCCCTACTGTGATATCTCTGATAATATTTTCTTTATTTGTTAATTCTAGGTCTAATATATTGTCACCTCTAGTAGGTTCTGTAATTAGTTGTTTCAAAAAATTGTCCTGTACTGTGTCTAGGAAGTCTTCAGATTCATAGTCGCCTACAATGTTGTCCCAGTCAATATTTCTAAAGTTGAAATCCCCCATAATGCATAGGTTGTTGTATTTTGCTGCCCTACTCATTTCCTGCCATATGGGCTGAGCTGCTTCTTTGCCAAGACTTGGGGGCCGGTAAATCACTCCCATAATTAGTATTTCTCTTCCTTCCGTGATTTCTACCCACACAGACTCGGTTCCTATTTCACCCTTTATTGAATTATGAATACAACATTTTAATGTATCCTTGACGAAGAGTGCGACCCCTCCCCCCTTCCTACCTTCCCTGTCCTTGTGAAAAAGGTTGTACCCTTCTATGTGGTACTCTGATAAAAAAATTTTGCTCGTCAGATTCATCCAAGTTTCGGTGATAGCTATGACGTCTACATTCTCGGTATATACAACCGCTCTCAGCAAGTCTATTTGATTTCTAACGCTCCTGCTGTTTGTATAGTATACATTTAAACCTACCCTTCCCTGGTCCTGTTTTACCCCTTGTCCTGAGCAACTAATTTTACTTCCCAGGACCTGCTTATTTTTTGACTCCCACTTTCCCCGACCCCTCTCTACTGGCGAAACCCCCCCCCCCCCCCCCTTCGGAGTGACAATTTCACGCTCCAGGGATGCAGACAACGTCTTTACCCCCTCACGAGACAAGTGTACTCCGTCGCGACAGTACAGGTAGTCGTTGCCATAGAATCGTTGCCAGTTATCAATGAATGCCCAACCATTGTTTGCACAATGTTTTTCCAGTCGGCAATTTATAGCAATTGCCCTGGACAGCCATTCACGACCAACCCCTCTTCTAGGCAAGACACCACATACTATCGGGATCCCTCCCCTATCTCTAATCTTCCCCAGCGCCTCCCTATACCTCTTGAAAAGTTCCTCACTCCTAACCTTACCTATGTCGTTTCCTCCCACACTAAGACACACTACTGGATTGGTACCCTCCCCTGACAAAACCCTGTCTAACCTCTCGGCTACATGCCCTATCCCAGCCCCAGGAAAACACACCCTAGTCCTACGTTTCCTATCTCTCGCACAAAAAGCCCTATCTACAAACCTCACCTGGCTGTCCCCAACTACCACGACCTTACCTGTGGGCAGGGTTTGTACAACTGCCCTTTCCTCTCCTTGATCCATACCGTCCTGCCTCTTCTCTTCCTCGCCAGCTTCCTGCAGCACCTGGTAAGGGTTACTACACTCCACACCCTGGTCAGCTTTCCTGAGCCTGACCCTAGTCCCCTTGGAGACAACCACTCTCCACGCCTGCTCCTCCTTCGCAGGTGTCCTGCTAGGCAGGACACCTACCTGAAGGAGTTCCGTCCTGAGGGCTTCATTTTCCCCCTTTAGAGTGTCAACCTCACTCCTCAACTGCCCCAGCTGCCTTAACAGAGTGGCAAGGAGGTCGTCTTTCCCCACACTCCCCTCCTCTTCCCCCACGACACAACGATCCAAGGCGGCCATTTTCCTTGGTTTCTAACGGGAGCACTTTCGGGCACGACCTTCTCCAAGCTGGGTCAGAGGTCAACTGATAGATACAGTAGATAGATAGATAGATGTATGATTTTGTATACCGCAAGAGTAACTAAATATTCCTGTACCTGTATTTTCTTTCAGTTACAAAATACACAGGATTATAAATATGAGTATGCACATCAGGTGTTACAGTAAGTGGTAACATTTTGTAATACTCTTAAGTGATGAGGTAACAGAGGAAATAGACGGATACTAACGGAGAGTTTTTGTAGAATTAGACAGACATTCAGACAGTAAAACTTCTTCCGACAATACAAATTTTGACGGTGGAATTTATACACGAGAGTGTATGGATAATAATGATGAGCTGAATTATGACATCTACGTCTGATAATCCGTTGTTTAGAATGGATTATTATTATTTTTGTTGAGTTATTTAACAGTTTGAGAAAAGGTTTATTATGGTACTATGTCCTATTATCACACAAGGTCATAATTGAAGTAAAATAACCAATTATACTGTATTATTTTAGACAATATTCCCTGGACATGCTGGATAATATACCATCTACTTAAGGAGGTGATGTAGGTAAGGTAGATTGATATTTTAACATTAATTTACTCAGTTTTTTCTTAGTATCGGAGTTTCTTTTTTTAGTTTTTTATTCTGACACTTTATAATGCAAGCAGCGTTCACATGTTGTCAACCGCCCTCAAGTGTACAAGGAGTTTGGACTGTAACTGCAACGTGTTACCGTGGGTGTATGACTGTGGGTTGGTGGGTGTATGACTGTGGGTTGATGGGTGTATGACTGTGGGTTGGTGGGTGTATGACTGTGGGTTGGTGGGTGTATGACTGTGGGTTGATGGGTGTATGACTGTGGGTTGATGGATGTATGACTGTGGGTTGATGGGTGTATGACTGTGGGTTGGTGGGTGTATGACTGTGGGTTGATGGGTGTATGACTGTGGGTTGATGGGTGTATGACTGTGGGTTGGTGGGTGTATGACTGTGGGTTGGTGGGTGTATGACTGTGGGTTGATGGGTGTATGACTGCGGGTTGGTGGGTGTATGTGCATGACTGTGGGTTGGTGGGTGTATGACTGTGGGTTGATGGGTGTATGACTGTGGGTTGGTGGGTGTATGACTGTGGGTTGGTGGGTGTATGACTGTGGGTTGGTGGGTGTATGACTGTGGGTTGATGGGTGTATGACAGTGGTGACAAGGATTATTTGAGCTTGACAAAATTTAGATAGATAGCAGCATGGTTTAGTCCTGTTCAGTTTAGTTTAAATTGTGTTTAGGTTAGGTTGGGTCATGTCAGGTACAGAGTTTGGCCAGGGTCCTTTATTCAAGCTGTCAGGGTTAAACTTCCTTCCTAGAAAGATGAACACACGAACCTACGGACGACACACGAACACAATAACACATGATCATACACGGAACCGAACACACGAATGGACATACTCAGGATATCGGGGAATAAATATAAAATTATAAAATGCATAAAAAGTCTTTGACGGATAAACAACTTTGTAATGTTAGAATCGATTTTACTGATATTATAAAAAATCAAACTAACTTCCTTTAAACACTCTTGGCTCTTCCTGTGTATAAGAAGAGTTTAATCTGGTATATTTTTTTTTTAGTAATTAGTGTTATCAGGGGAAGAGATTGTGTCGTTTGTGGTCTGTCATTCAAGGTTGTTTAGTGTTTGAAGCTCGTTAATTCATTATGCTTGTGGCCCCCATCTCTGCATACAACCCTGGTGCTTCTTGCTGTTGATACTCCCACGAAAATAAATTGTCAGATTAACGAAACGAAGATAAAAAATTTTGTTTTAATTCACGGATTAACCATACTTCACCCAATCTAACTTAACCTATCCTATCCTAATTTAACCTAACCTAACCTAATCTAATCATAATTGTGTTTTAAAAAAGGTTTAGAGGCATAGGTAGCAAGCTAGTCCTTTAACGGGAGAACACAAGGCTTCCCAACCCTCACCTGATGAAATAGAATCACTATACCCAACCTGATCTAATTAAGGACACGTTAAGTTTTGTAAGATAGTTTAGTGTGAAGTGTTGTGAATCTCCGTGGGTGTTATAGATTCACTTGGTATACTACATGTGTAAAGTCAGGATATATACAATGTGTGTTGATTTTTCTACCCGTGTGTTAAATATTTTTGTGGGGAGGGGGAGGTATTTTCCTGTCGGTCTCCACTCTAGCTTTCCACCAATGTTATTTCCCCCTTCTAGGTTTCTATACCCTTTGATCCACCTTACCTAAGAGTGGAATGAGATAAATAGAATTGGTGGAGTGGAATGTCTGTATAATTGATGTCAGGATCCAACTCTGCCCTGGACGACACAGGATTGATCGTCACTGGTGTTGTAAGACTGTACAGAAAACCGCCTCTTGTGTTGTTCCCACGTATTAAAGAGCGATGAAGGTAAACTGAACAAGCACGCTGGGCAATGCTCGTTGTTGTAGTGGAATACACACGAAACCCAGTCAGTTGAGGATGTAAATCTTCGCCTGCCTCTGGAATGCACTACACACGCTATGCCAAAACTGAGATATACTCGGCATGTCAACACTGAGACACACATGCTATGCTAACAAACATATACTCACATAAACTATGCCTATATTAAGACACATACACTATGCGAAACACCCGCTGTGCCTAAACTAATGATTCCCCGCTTTACGTGAACGCTGAGATAACAAGTTGACTTTTGTTATCGAGGAGGAGCCAAAGTCACTCACGATAGTCACCGTCTTTGCTAAACTTGTTAACATGGTTAGCAACTTCTGGAAACATCGCGCTTAACCGAGTTATCAAGTTGTGAATAAGCTGACTCACAAAGGAGACGTATTCCTCGACGAATTAATCTTACCAGCTTACAAGCTCTTTATTAATTAATGACAAGCGTTACACCTGTCCGCCCTTCTAGGCCACGCCTCTCACTCCCCCCCCTCCCCTTAAGTCAATAGCCTTCAAAAGCAGTGAAAGACGAAATTGGTTCTTATAATCATGACTGCTTTCTAGGGACATTGTGCATACAACACACTCTAAACTAAGCCTGTGGTATTCAAGGAGGCACCGTGGCTGGCACTGAACTCTCCCGCCTTCACTTTCCCAAATGTAAAGTTAGGTACCCATTTAGAGCTGGGTGGTTGGGGAGGGTTCTGGGATCGATTCATCGACCCTTAGGACGGGAGGCGAGCCCTGTAGCCACTCGGCAGTACTTAAAGCTTATAAAACGCTTCAAGGGCGCAGCAGTTCACCGAAAACAAATTGTTAGTGTTGGCTCTAAGCGTTATTTATAACTTCCAAATTGTACAGTCAGTGAATTTAGTGGTACTGAGAATACATGGTTTTATAATTGTTGAACTCAAAGGGTTAGAAATAGTACTCGGAGAGATGAACAATTCTGAGTTAGATTACTTAACTGTTTTTGCATTTTTTTTTATATTTGAGTACTATATTTAGACTACTGGATTAAGATTGTGGACGATACTGTAGGTAGGCTTTGTATATCTAGTTTTATAATTCTTGGAGTACGTTTTTATAAGCCTTCAATTTTAACACATTATTTTTTTTATATGACTGAGTACGATTCTCCATCCACTTGAGTGCATTTTACTAGAACCTACCAATACAATTCACTAACCCTCTAGGTACAAATTTGAACCCATTTAATATAATTTCCTAAATAATTCAAACCCCAATTATTCAACGCCTTCATAATTAATCTTTAAATAAATTGAATCGTCTTTAAAAATCGAGTACTCAAACAAAAGAAATCATACAACACGGTTCAGCTGATTGTACTCTGATGGGTAAAATATTACTCTCACTGATTACTGTCATCAAGCTCAAGGCGTCATTAATACCCAGAGGAGTATTAATGATTCATACTCATCGATTTCCCCATCACTTGTCCTCAAGGGTGATTTAGTTAATATACGTAAAGTGTTAGCAAATGGAGTCGTACTTGAGAATAGTCCAAGAGGTAATGAGGAGGACTGCAGGTGAATTGAGCTCAAGTTCTAATGGACCAGAGTCTTAATTGGCCCTAGTTGTTCTAATGGGACCTAGACCTAATAGGGCCAGTAATTAGCCGGGATAAAATCTAAGCTGCTTAAATTTAACCATTAGGGCTGGGGTTAATTGGGATTGGTACCTATTAGAATTGGTGCATGTTGGGACTGGGGCCAATTGCGACTGGTGCCTCTTGATCCCAGGGCCTATGTATCCAGTCATCAAGGAGGAGTAGTTAGAGCTCTAGTAAACAAATCAAGGCTAATATAATTACTGAATTACTTACTACAGGCACACAAGTCAAGTCGGACCTGTAGAAAGACTCAAGTAGGATAGTTCTTATAAACCTAACCTAACCTAAAAGTTGTACAACATTTTCTAAAGTCATAGATGAACAGATGTTGGTGGAGAGAAATAATTAGTTGTCAAGAGAACTTTTATAATTTACATCAAAAGTCAATTAGAAAGTGAATTAAGTCAGCGAGGAAAATAAAATACAGCACATTAAAGATGAATTCACTGAAAGACAGAATTTTAAAACTATAACTCTGTGACAACTTTCAGGGTAAAGTATTCAGATATTATTGATGAAAATTATACATCTTGATATAATTTGTGAATAATAAACTAACATACTGATATTATACGAAATTATACATGAAAGAATGCAAAAAAATCAGACTTAAGTTTAATGTGTGAAATATAACAAATCATAGGACCTCGTATCATAAACACTGACCTATAACTTACACAGGTTAGGTTAGGTTAGGTTAGGTTAGGGCTTATAAAAATATATCTTGTGTAGTTTGTACTGTATTAAAGGATGAAAATGATCTATATAAACCTGTGAATATTGGCATTTTGTTAAAAGATATTATCACACACACACACACACACACACACACACACACACACACACACACACACACACACACACACACACACACACACACACGACATCACATCTTGTTTCGTTAATTAAGAATACGCAAACATGCATGACCATCCATTATACAAAGTAACAAATATTTACACCACACACCAAGTACAAGTTAAAAATATAAATACTTTCACTCCTCTTACTTTACCATTTTATTACTTTCTTGCTTTCACTTAAATCAGGACAATAGCTCTGTAATAGCGTTTTAAATTACCTCCAAAAATTTATAGAAACTGAGATATAAATGGAAGAGATTTTTTTCTTCATATTTTGTTGGTTGAAAAATATTTTATGTTCGGGATTGTTAGCTGGAGTGTATGTTATATTATTCTTATTATTCTTCTTATTATTATTCTTTTTCTTGCTGTTGTTGTTTTCTTTAGTTTGATTGAGTTATTTACATACCTACATATATACCTGACCTCCTTAACACGACTGTCACAACACAAATCATTAAGTTTTACATTGCTTCCTTCCATCTTCCCCGTCCCCTCTTCCCCCTGAGCAAAAAAATGCACCTGGGCAAATTTTCACAGGAGTTGAGTGCCCGGGAGTCGCGTGTGGTCCTCCGGTTGTGCTTTACTTAATAACACGCCCAGGTCCTAGATGGGTCCATAACTTGTGGTGCCTGGTGTCTGCTTGTCCTCCCCTAGACACGCGACGCATCTGTTTCTAGCGAGGTGGTGAGTCAGCTATGGGATGTCGAGATAGAACCTGTATTTAAACCAGAGAACTTAATGTAAGATCAACTAAAACTTATATTATTCTTGAGATGTGAGTTCTTTTGGGGGTGTTGACGGAACTTACGATGTACAGTAGTGTTTTAGGTCCATCTACAACACGTATATACCCTAGGATATTGAGACGGTTCTTGTTCAAATTCGAGAAATATAATTTGAAGTTCAACATAATATCCACTGTTCAGTCTATCGTTGAACTCTGGCGTGTCCTTTGTTCTTGTTCAACGTGTGTATATACCGTTTCCCTTCACCAAGTTGCATGTGTGAACCTCCTGCAGTATTCTCGGTGTGTTTGGGTGTGTGTGTGTCCTTGTAAAGAGCTAAACATATTTTTTTTATTAATGGCTAAAACTTGTTGCAATATCAGGGAAGACTAATACACAATATCACTATGAAATTTCACCTTCCCCCTTGACAGGTAGTCGACATTATTTCTACTTAGATAAATCACACACGATGGCGCAACGCTTACTCATGACACAAGAAAAACAAATGACGATCGTGATGACAACAAATGACGTGGCTCCTAAACCTAGCGAACCTTTAACACCAATATATCTGTTTGTTTATAAAGACTCTGGCGTTCTTTGTAAAGGTAACTCTGGCGAGGATTATAATTGCCTGAGGGTCAATTAGTGTGTAAACTGGTTTAACCTTTGCCTCCACCAGTTTTATATATAGAGTATTATTGCATGAAAGGATTATATATTCTTTTTAATTAAAACCTCTGACTGAGAATTAAATGCCAAGTCGGTATTAAGGAGTAAAATACAAATCTGTCGAAATTCTGGCAAAACACAGTGTAAATTTTTTTATCGTCATTCGTCTATTCGTGGATGTTTAGTTTTGCATTTGATGTTATTAAGGTAAAAGCTAACATCTTCGTCTCTAGAGATTAAAATACTGGAGTAGTAATCTGTTGTTGACCTTTTTCGATATTTAATCTCTCTTTGGTTAATATTGTCCGTAATTCTGTTGTTTGTTTCATGGACCGTAACCACTAAGTCTAAGGCCAGAAAACATTTGCAATTGTATCATTTATGGATTATATAATTATTAGAATCCCTTGCCTGGGGGAGGGGGGCTAATCTTCAGGTGAGTCCGGATATTCTTAGCCACCCGTATTTTCATATATTGGTCTAAAAACTCCCTTACTCTTACAACCAACAACGATCCACACAAAATATCCCCACCAATATGGTTAACAATAATAGTAACAATAGTAAATTCTTACCTACTGACAATATTAACAATAAAGGTAACAAAATTAATAACGTGTAACCCAGGTGGCAACAGGTCACTCCATGTTATCTCTGTATCAGTTTATATTACTAAATAATTTCAACAAAAAGCAGTGGAAACAATTTAATAGTGATGTATAGTTCCAGTGACCTTTTGATAATGACCTATAACTCTCAAAAGGTATTTCATGTTATACCTGTTCTGTAAGTCTGGTCTTCCTCCCCTTGAGATATTCTAAAACACAAACATAAGAACATAAGAAAATAAGGAGTAGTCTGCAATAAGCCGGTTGGCCTGTGCATGGCAGCTCCTGTCGAGAGTTACTACCACTCTCTATCATCAATGAATCTATCTAGCCTCCTTTTGAAACTTTCCAGAGTTCCCGCACTTACTACAAAGTTGCTAAGCTTGTTCCACTCGTCCACCACCCTATTTGTGAACCAGTTTCTTCCTATCTCCCTCCTAAACCTAAACTTATCCAACTTGAATCCGTTGCTCCGAGTCCTATCCTGCTCGGATATTATAAGAACTTTATCTATATCCCCTTTATTGATTCCTTTCACCCACTTAAATACTTCTATCATATCTCCCCGCACTCTTCGTCTTTCTAGGGAATGCAAGTTAAGTTTCTTTAACCTATCCTGATATGGAAGGTTTCTAAGTCCCGGAATCATTTTTGTCATTCTTCGCTGCACCGACTCTAGTGAATTTATATCCATTCTATAATAGGGGCACCAGAACTGAACCGCATAATCGAGGTGCGGCCTAACTAGCGCAAGATATAGTTGCAATAAGACCTCTGCACTCTTGTTACTTACACTTCTAGATATAAAACCCAATACTCTGTTTGCCTTTTTCGAACATTAACGCACTGTTTTCTAGGCCGTAGGTCCGGGCTTACAAGTACCCCTAGGTCTCTTTCACAAGTCGACTTCTCTAGGTTGATGTTGTTAAGGCTGTATACATTATAAGTATTTGTTCTTCCAACATTAAGTACGCTGCACTTGCTGGTGTTGAATTTCATTTGCCATTTTTCAGACCACCCCTGCAGTTTATTTAGATCCTCCTGTAATGCATTTGCATCCTGCCCTGAATTAATTTGCCGCCCTATTTTGGTGTCATCCGCAAACTTGTTTATGTCACTGCTGATCCCAGTATCTAAATCGTTTATGTAGATTATGAACAAGAGTGGGCCTAGTACTGACCCCTGGGGAACCCCACTGGTTACACGGCCCCACTCAGATTTAACACCATCTACGCTGACCCTCTGCGTTCTATCGGTGAGCCATGATTTTATCCAATTTAAAACTTTCCCCTCGATACCATGAGCCTTAATTTTTCTCAGAAGCCTCTGATGCAGTACTCTGTCAAATGCTTTGCTAAAGTGTAAGTAAATATCATCGTAATTTTCGTCATTATCTACTACCTCGAAGACTTTCCTAAAAAACGTTAGCAGGTTTGTTAGACAAGATTTTCCCTTTGTAAACCCATGTTGAGAGTCGTATTGTACCAGTGATGGTTTGACTTTGATCTCTGACTCAGCTTAAGTGTGTGTGTGTGTGTGTGTGTGTGCGAGTGCGTCATCGTGTGCTGACTTAAAGCATCCAGGAATAATACTAGGTTAAGAAAATTTCTGTCTTACCTGTATGATAAATTTGTTCAGTATTCACCTGTATTCTTTTACCTTGTCTTGTGGTATCTTGGCCAATTTAGCTCTCTAGTAACGGTGACTTTCTCATCTTTTTATCTGACTCATATTTTCCGTAGTTAATCAGTCTCAGAAATTTATAAACAATGACTTGTACAGTATAGTGGTTAGTGATGTATATTAATACAATAACTACAATTCATTTATTTTTTTAGTTTATCGGAAGTTTGACCTTGAGTTTTGACCTATGACCTTAAAAAATCCGACCTTGAGTTTTGACCTATGACCTTAAAAGTCCGACCTTGAGTTTTGACCTATGACCTTAAAAAGTCCGACCTTGAGTTTTGACCTATGACCTTAAAAGTCCGACCTTGAGTTTTGACCTATGACCTTAAAAAGTCCGACCTTGAGTTTTGACCTATGACCTTAAAAAGTTTGACCTTGAGTTTTGACCTATGACCTTAAAAAATTAGTATGGTATAATTTTTTGCTTGCGGCAGCTGTTCTGTATGTACGTTCATTTATCACATCTTTGGTTTAGTCAGCGAACATTTCTCTTTATTATAAATATCGCCAAAATAACATCAAGTTTCACTCCATAATACAAGGAAGTGTTTGTAAATATTGGTATTGGATATTCAGGAACTTTATGAAACTCCGTAAATAGATATAAAATAATTTAATCCTCCCACACCTTTAATACCAATGGGATTATGGAATGCACCTGTACAGCATCCCTGACCACGGTATTCTAATTTGCTTTGAGCCATTGTGAACCTAACCTAACCTGACCTAACCTGACCTGACCTAACCTGACCTGACCTGACCTAACCTAACCTGACCTGACCTAACCTGAAGGCCCCTCAACAGTTTATGATTTGTTGAGTGTAGCGATGAAAATTGGTTATAATGGGGTGGCTTATGAGGGATTATCATTATGGTGTTATGGTGGGGGGGAGGAGAAGAGGGATGTAGAGGAGGAAGAAGAGGACAATAGGTATGTGGAGGAGGAGGAGGAAGAAAAAGAAGAGGGATGGGGGGTATTAAGGTCTGTCTTGGGAGGAAGATCGAGAACTATTCCACAGACAGACAAACAGACAGACAGACACAGACAGACATAAAAGTATGATAGTTATTTACTTTTATAAGAATTAGTTGTTCTCTTCTTCAGGGTTTTTGTGTCATGATTAAAGTAATATTTTTCAGGTTAAAACTTTGTCCAATTTTAGGGATTAAAAATAGAAAATTACCGGTAATGATGAGCTTTATGAACCTCTGATAATATCACTCTTAAATAACTTGATGTACACACATGCATACACACAGACACACACACACATACACATACACACACACACACACACACACACACACACACACACACACACTCACTCAACTATGTGTGAATTAATAATGTTCTTTGTAAATGTTTGTGTATGTGTCTAAAATTGTGTTTAATATTACAAAAAACTTAAGTGGTGTATATAGTCAACATGCTCGCCTTGTAAGTGAATGGACCTGGGCTCGATTCCCGGGCAGGGTGAAATTAGGTAATGGTTAGCCAGTGCAGTTGGCGAGTTGTCCGATCTTTCTCGGATTATTATTTGGTTTGGGTCATACAGCTCTTTAACTCAGAGTGTGGTCGTTGTGTTGTCGACAGCATTTACACCTTAAACAAATTCACGTCTAAATGGCTCTCAGCCGGGCAGCCTTGAACATGAGAAGCAGCCATTGTTATTATTATTATTATTATTATTAGTGTGTGTGTGTGTGTGTGCTTGTGCGTGTGTGTGTGCGTGTGTGTGTGTGTGTGTATGTATGCCTGAGTGCTTTTTGCTTACGTGTGTTTATACAGGAGAGGACAGGATCACCGTCTGAATACTATGAATGTGTGTGTGAGAGAGAGAGAGAGAGAGAGAGAGAGAGAGAGCATCCATCACCCTTGATCTATTCTCTCGTTCAATTACGTTTCAAGTTTCTCTTAATCTCATATCAGAAATAAATGAGGAGAATAAATGGCCAGAATCGTCTTCAATAACACGATGATAAATCTACATAATATCCTTCTTAAACTGACTGAGCAGAGTATAACAAGGGGAGTGTGTCTGTCTGTCTGTCTGTGTCTGTCTGTCTGTCTGTCTGTGTCTGTTTGTCTATCTGTCTATCGGTTTCTGTGTTTCTGTCTATCTATCTGCTTGTGTGTGTGTGTGTTACGTAAGTTTTTTTTTACGAAATTGGCTAAATATTTTTTTTTTTTTTTGCATTTATACTAACTATACAAACACCCTTATCTGGTGTATATTATACGTCATACACTTAATACGGAGAGAGAGAGAGAGAGAGAGAGAGAGAGAGAGAGAGAGAGAGAGAGAGTCTTTACCTCCGCCTTACCATAATTTTAGTCTTGTTGTTCGTGGTCCACCTCTTTTGTTTTTCTCTCTTGAAATATTGCTTATTATTTGTTTTAGATCTAATTAGTAATAAGAAATATGTGTTTTAAATCTCTGTAATGATCTTCTTTTGTTATAATTTCAAGTATTTGTAGTTATTATTGATAATTTAATAAATATATACTGTATTTAGCTTCAGTAAGACCACTTAATGTTATTCGCTGCAAAATGAACACTGTGACTCCTGTTGTCTCGGTAAGGTCGTCAGAATCCTTCGCCCATTGTGTCGTATTTTCTACCACAAAATTATATTGATACTCTTTGGAGGGAATAATGTGCATATTACTTAATTTTCAGATTTGTTATAAACATTTCTTGATTAAATGTAGATATATATATTCAGTGACAGACCAGGAAATGTGTTTTTAATCTGTTAACTAGATTTTTAATTTTTTTTTATTTATTCGTTTTCTATACCAAGGAATCATTTGTCATTCTTCGTTTTGATAACAAGTTCGTATTTGTTGTAAAATGAATTAATCTATTATATATCCTTGTAATATTTATTGAGTCATTTTTATCTTTTATTCAGAATATAAAATTTCCCCAAAAATAGACACGAATAAACAAATGAAAGTCTGACTAAATAAATAAATCGACCGAAATATATTTTATGACAAGAATCAGGAAATATAGTTGTACCAGAACAGTCACACAATTTGTACCAAGTTTTAATAAGTGTAATAATGAAGATGGTAAAGTTTTGACTACAATTAATTCCAGTAGATGAGAGAGAATTATATATTATTAGGTTGCCTTGATAATTAAGTATATACAGTCAATTAGATATATCCTAGATAACACGTGATTAAGTTGTTAGAATATCCAGGTTAATTAAATATACACAGGTAAACAGATATACAAAGGTAGGTGATTAGATCGTTAGAATATCCAGGTAATTAAATATACCCAGGTAATTAAATGAACGAAGGTAATCAAATATACACTGGAAAGGGGAGGGGGAGGTCATTAAGTAGGTGTAGGCAATTAAACATACACTAAAACACCTGAAATGGAAAATACACTAATGCACAACTATACACCTGACTCAGTGATTACATTATTACTTACCTGAATAATAGACTCTAGGATGAAGACAAGGCTAATTTAATGTACACTAAAAAGCGTAGGAAATAAATATACCCAGGAGGAAACGCTGCAATGGACTACATGTAAACCCACAAGCAAATAATTAAACACACGCAAGAACTGAGACCACTTAGACCAGGAGGGAAGAGAAAAAATCATGCAATTAACTGCAGACTGCGTGTAAAGACGTTCTCCCAGCGGAATAGCCAGCACCCATTAAGTACACGACACCAAGCAACGTCTCTTTATTCTTGGCTAGATTTGATATTGAATCTTTTTGTGATGTGGTGAAGATATATGTTAGAGACTCCCTTTCAAGTATCCCGACAGATCTTCCCCCCCTTCAAGTATCCCGACAGGCCTTAGAGACCCCCTTCAAGTATCCCGACATACCTTAAGAGCTTGTGTGATGCATCCTTGGTGCCTCTGAAGAAGGTGCTTGGTTTAACTGGTCATAAAGATGAAGCATGATGGTGGTCTGTGTGTGTGTGTGTGTGTGTGTGCGTGTGTGTGTGTGTGTGTGTGTTTTATCCTGAAGGTAGACTTAGAGTTTTCAACCAGACAATACAAAACCAAAAGAAAATGAAGGTCAAAGCAGTCTACGTTTGAGGTGTTGTTGAATAGTTCTTTGTTCCTGTTGTGGCCAAAGATTACAGTGGTCCTCCCGTGGGTTGTGGTGTGGCCCTTTGGGAGACTCTTCCCTCCCCCTTTAGGTATCACTCTTTCAACTCTCAGGTGTTTGTGTAATGTTATCCTCATTTCGGTGCTTCTATGCGCGATTTGTTGTTTAAACAGTGGCCAAGATGGATCTCAGACGCCACACTAGAATATCTTGATGATGTTCTAAAATACTCCATCCTACCATGACACTCAACTTGGTGCCTCAGAAGAGAAGATATAGTTCGTGACTCAATCTGTAGGATGCTCACTTCCCTCACATGACCAAGCATGAGACACGGTGGTCCACTCGCGGTTATTTTGACCATCTGTAAGAGTCCTTCCCTCCAGGCCCTCAGCTCTCGAGAACACCACCATGCCCCTCTGAGGAAGTTTCAAGTATTCTGTGACTTGGAAGAAACGGTCCACACTCCCTTTGCCTTCTTCTCTCGTCTTTGTGGAAGGCTGTGGAGGAAGAAAGAGCTATCCAACCTTTTTGTATCCAAGGAGTTAATTTTTTTGTGGTTGGATCTCCGTTTGTGTGTCTGTCTTTTATCTCTTCTTATCTCAGGGAGTGTAGGTGGATGACAAGAGGGTTTTGATATTACTAGGTGCATTCAGTCTTTGTGTGTGTGTGTGTCTGTATGTTTATGTGAGTGTGTGTGTCTGTTTATGTGAGTGTGTGTGTGTGTGTGTCTATTTATGTGAGTGTGTGTGTCTGTTTATGTGAGTGTGTGTATCGGTGTTTCCACAAGTGTACCTAAAACTTTTGTGACGATCAGTGCCATGGGGAGGAGGGTACACTACCAAGTTATAAATAAACTACAAATTTACTCCCTTGTTTATCGACGTTGTTGAGGGACAAGTTATTAAGTGAACACGTCAGAGTACTAAGTCACACACACACACACACACACACACACACACACACACACACACACACACACACAGGAAACGATCTTTATTTACCTGGCCCTTTCATAATAGATTGATGTTTCTTTATATACGTATAATTTAGATCACTTAGAGGTAAGTCAAGAGAGCAGACTAGTTCACTTCACTTCTCACTGACCATTAACCCATAAAAAATGCTTCTAATAAAAAAAAAACAAAAAACGAAAAAAATGCCCATGTGAGGATGAAAAAAAATCCTAATGCACACATATACATAGTCTCCTGTTAGGCCATCCTTAATGGTTTTCCTAATTTGGTGTTGTTTGTTATGATATTGAGTGAGGTGGTGACGGTGAGGGACAGCTGGTGTGCCGCGGGGGACAGGTGGAGTCTCTCAACCAGCTGCCACTACCTACCACCTCACCCTGCCACTACCTCCTGATTCTAACCCCAACACCCCCCTCTCTCTCTCTCGCCACCTACCTCCAACTCTACGTCCTGTCTGTCATTATATCCATCTGACTCTCGCCATCTTTCATCCTTCCTCCCTAATTACTGGCCCTATTAGGTCTAGGTCCCATTCGAACAACTAGGGCCAATTAAGACTCTGGTCCATTAGAACTTGAGCTCAATTCACCTGCAGTCCTCCTCATTACCTCTTGGACTATTCTCAAGTACGACTCCATTTGCTAACACTTTACGTATATTAACTAAATCACCCTTGAGGACAAGTGATGGGGTAATCGATGAGTATGAATCATTAATACTCCTCTGGGTATTAATGACGCCTTGAGCTTGATGACAGTAATCAGTGAGAGTAATATTTTACCCATCAGAGTACAATCAGCTGAACCGTGTTGTATGATTTCTTTTGTTTGAGTACTCGATTTTTAAAGACGATTCAATTTATTTAAAGATTAATTATGAAGGCGTTGAATAATTGGGGTTTGAATTATTTAGGAAATTATATTAAATGGGTTCAAATTTGTACCTAGAGGGTTAGTGAATTGTATTGGTAGGTTCTAGTAAAACGCACTCAAGTGGATGGAGAATCGTACTCAGTCATATAAAAAAAATAATGTGTTAAAATTGAAGGCTTATAAAAACGTACTCCAAGAATTATAAAACTAGATATACAAAGCCTACCTACAGTATCGTCCACAATCTTAATCCAGTAGTCTAAATATAGTACTCAAATATAAAAAAAAATGCAAAAACAGTTAAGTAATCTAACTCAGAATTGTTCATCTCTCCGAGTACTATTTCTAACCCTTTGAGTTCAACAATTATAAAACCATGTATTCTCAGTACCACTAAATTCACTGACTGTACAATTTGGAAGTTATAAATAACGCTTAGAGCCAACACTAACAATTTTTTTTCGGTGAACTGCTGCGCCCTTGAAGCGTTTTATAAGCTTTAAGTACTGCCGAGTGGCTACAGGGCTCGCCTCCCGTCCTAAGGGTCGATGAATCGATCCCAGAACCCTCCCCAACCACCCAGCTCTAAATGGGTACCTAACTTTACATTTGGGAAAGTGAAGGCGGGAGAGTTCAGTGCCAGCCACGGTGCCTCCTTGAATACCACAGGCTTAGTTTAGAGTGTGTTGTATGCACATTGCACAATGTCCCTAGAAAGCAGTCATGATTATAAGAACCAATTTCGTCTTTCACTGCTTTTGAAGGCTATTGACTTAAGGGGAGGGGGGGGTGAGAGGCGTGGCCTAGAATGGCGGACAGGTGTAACGCTTGTCATTAATTAATAAAGAGCTTGTAAGCTGGTAAGATTAATTCGTCGAGGAATACGTCTCCTTTGTGAGTCAGCTTATTCACAACTTGATAACTCGGTTAAGCGCGATGTTTCCAGAAGTTGCTAACCATGTTAACAAGTTTAGCAAAGACGGTGACTATCGTGAGTGACTTTGGCTCCTCCTCGATAACAAAAGTCAACTTGTTATCTCAGCGTTCACGTAAAGCGGGGAATCATTAGTTTAGGCACAGCGGGTGTTTCGCATAGTGTATGTGTCTTAATATAGGCATAGTTTATGTGAGTATATGTTTGTTAGCATAGCATGTGTGTCTCAGTGTTGACATGCCGAGTATATCTCAGTTTTGGCATAGCGTGTGTAGTGCATTCCAGAGGCAGGCAAAGATTTACATCCTCAACTGACTGGGTTTCGTGTGTATTCCACTACAACAACGAGCATTGCCCAGCGTGCTTGTTCAGTTTACCTTCATCGCTCTTTAATACGTGGGAACAACACAAGAGGCGGTTTTCTGTACAGTCTTACAACACCAGTGACGATCAATCCTGTGTCGTCCAGGGCAGAGTTGGATCCTGACATCAATTATACAGACATTCCACTCCACCAATTCTATTTATCTCATTCCACTCATAGGTAAGGTGGATCAAAGGGTATAGAAACCTAGAAGGGGGAAATAACATTGGTGGAAAGCTAGAGTGGAATAGGAAAATATACTACACAAAATCATGCAAAGTGAATCCATATTTATAAACTATACAACGTGTCCTTAATTAGATCAGGTTGGGTATAGTGATTCTATTTCATCAGGTGAGGGTTGGGAAGCCTTGTGTTCTCCCGTTAAAGGACTAGCTTGTTACCTATGCCTCTAAACCTTTTTTAAAACACAATTATGATTAGATTAGGTTAGGTTAGGTTAGGTTAGGATAGGATAGGTTAAGTTAGATTGGGTGAAGTATGGTTAATCCGTGAATTAAAACAAAAATTTTTATCTTCGTTTCGTTAATCTGACAATTTATTTTCGTGGGAGTATCAACAGCAAGAAGCACCAGGGTTGTATGCAGAGATGGGGGCCACAAGCATAATGAATTAACGAGCTTCAAACACTAAACAACCTTGAATGACAGACCACAAACGACACAATCTCTTCCCTGATAACACTAATTACTAAAAAAAAAATATACCAGATTAAACTCTTCTTATACACAGGAAGAGCCAAGAGTGTTTAAAGGAAGTTAGTTTGATTTTTTATAATATCAGTAAAATCGATTCTAACATTACAAAGTTGTTTATCCGTCAAAGACTTTTTATGCATATTATAATTTTATATTTATTCCCCGATATCCTGAGTATGTCCATTCGTGTGTTCGGTTCCGTGTATGATCATGTGTTATTGTGTTCGTGTGTCGTCCGTAGGTTCGTGTGTTCATCTTTCTAGGAAGGAAGTTTAACCCTGACAGCTTGAATAAAGGACCCTGGCCAAACTTTGTACCTGACATGAGCCAACCTAACCTAAACACAATTTAAACTAAACTGAACAGGACTAAACCATGCTGCTATCTATCTAAATTTTGTCAAGCTCAAATAATCCTTGTCACCACTGTCATACACCCATCAACCCACAGTCATACACCCACCAACCCACAGTCATACACCCACCAACCCAGTCATACACCCATCAACCCACAGTCATACACCCACCAACCCACAGTCATACACCCACCAACCCACAGTCATACACCCACCAACCCACAGTCATACACCCATCAACCTACAGTCATACACCCACCAACCCACAGTCATGCACCCACCAACCTACAGTCATACACCCATCAACCCACAGTCATACACCCACCAACCCACAGTCATACACCCATCAACCCACAGTCATACACCCACCAACCCACAGTCATACACCCATCAACCCACAGTCATACACCCATCAACCCACA
>NW_024744336.1:0-9694 GCF_018991925.1 Homarus americanus | reverse complement strand
GGAGTGTCTGAGGTGTACCTGGGAGTGTCAGAGAAGTACCAGGGAGTGTCACAGGAGTACCTGGGAGTGTGGGAGGTGTACGTTGGGAGTGTGGGAGGTGTACCTAGGAGTGTCTGAGGTACCTGGGAGTGTCAGAGGTGCACCTAGGAGTGTCTGAGGTGTACCTGGGGAGTGTCTGAGGTACCTAGGAGTGTCAGGGGTGTACCTGGGAGTGTCAGAGGTGTACCTAGGAGTATCGGTGGTTTACCTGGGAGTGTCGGAGTTGTGCCTGGGAGTGTCGGAGGTGTACCTGGGAGTGTCAGAGGTGTACTTGGGAGTGTCAGCGGTGTACCTGGGAGTGTCGGAGGTGTACCTGGGAGTGTCAGAGGTGTGCCTGGGAGTGTCTGAGGTGCACTTGGGAGTGTCAGAGGTGCACCTTGGAGTGTCTGAGGTGTACCTGGGAGTGTCTGAGGTGTACCTGGCAGTGTCTGAGGTTTACCTGGCAGTGTCTGAGGTGTACCTGGCAGTGTCAGCGGTGTACATGGGAGTGTCAGCGGTGTACCTGGGAGTGCTAGAGGTGTTTCAGGGAGTGACAGAGGAGTACCTATGAGTGTCAGAGTTGTACCTGGGAGTGTCAGAGGTGTACCTGGGAGTATCGGAGGTGTACCTGGGAGTGTCAGAGGTGTACCTGGGAGTGTCAGAGGTGTACCTGGGAGTGTCAGAGGTGTATCTGGGAGTCTTGGACGTGTTCCTGGGAGTGTCAGAGGTGTACCAGGGAATGTCAGTGGAGTACCTGGGAGTGTCAGAGGTGTACCTGTGAGTTTCAGAGGTGTACCTGGGAGTGTAAGAGGTGTACCTGGGAGTGTCAGAGGTGTACCTGGGAGTGTCAGAGGTGTACCTGGGAGTGTCGGAGGTACTTGCGAGTGTGAGAAGTGTACCTGGGAGTGTCTGGGGTGCACGTGGGAGTGTCTGGGTAACCTGGGGAGGTCGGAGGTGTGGCTGGATGGAGGTCAGAGGTGTACCTGGCAGTGTCAGCGGTGTACATGGGAGTGCCAGAGGCACCTGGGAGGTCACAGGAGTACCTGGGAGTGTCTGAGGTCACCTGGGATGCTGAGGTGTAACTGGGGCGTCAGAGAAGCACCAGAGAGTGTCACAGGAGTGCCCTGGGAGTGTGAGAGGTGTACCTGGAGTGTGAGAGGTGCACCCAGGGAGTGCCTGAGGTGCACTGGGGAGTGTCAGGGAGAACGAGGAGGAAAGAGGTGTGTACCAGGAGGCCAGAGGTGTACCAGGGAGTGTCTGAGGTGCACCTGGGAGGCCTGGTGTACCAGGGTGTGTCAGAGGAATACCTAGGAGGTCAGAGGTGTACCCAGTGTCAGGAGGTGCACCTAGGAGACGGAGGTTTACCTGGGAGTGTCGGAGTTTTACCTGGGAGTGTTGGAGGGTGGACCTGGGAGGTCTGAGGATACCAGGGTGAGCCTTGGAGGAACACTGAGAGGCTGTGAGGTACCCTGGGAGCATCAGAGGTGTACCTGGGAGGTCAGAGGAGCACCTGGGAATGTCAGGAGGATACCAGGGGTGTCAGTGAAGTACCTGGGAGTCTCAAGTGTACCTGGGTGTATCGGTGGTGTACCTGGGAATATCGGAGGTGTACTTGGGAATATCGGAGGTGTACCAGGGAGTGCCAGAGGTGTACCTGGGAGTCTCAGAGGTGAACCAAAGAGGTCAGAGGAGTACCTGAGAGTGTCAGAGATGTACCTCGGAGTATCGGAGGTTACCTGGGAGCATCGGAGGTGTACCTGGGAGTGTCAGAGGTGTACCTGGGAGTATCAGGAGGTACCAGGAGGTCAGGGTGTAACTGGGAGGTCAGAGGTGTAACTGGGTATGTCAGAGGTGTACCAGGAATGTCAGGAGTACCTGGGAGTCCAGAGCTGTGCACGTGGGTGTATCAGAGGTGCCTGGGAATATCGGAGGTACCTGGGAGGTCAGGAGGTGTACCTGGGAGGTCTGAGGTGTACCTGGGAGGGTCACAGGAGTACCTGGGAGTGCCAGAGATGTACCTGGGAGTGTCAGGAGGTCTACCTGGGAGTGTAAGATGTACCTGGGAGTGTCAGAGGTGTACCTGGTAGTGTCGGAGGTGTACCTGGGAGGTAAGAAGTGTACCTGGGAGTGCCCGAGGTGTACCTGGGAGTGTCAGAGGTGTACCTGGGAGGTCAAGGTGTACCAGGGAGGTCAGTGAATACGGGAGGGTCAGAGGTGTACCTGGGAGGTCGGAGGTGTATGGAGGGGTCAGAGGTGCACCTGGGAGGCTGTGGAGGTGTACCTGGGAGTATCGGAGGTGTAATCTGAGGGAGGTCACAGGTGTATCTGGGAGTGTCACAGGTGTACCTGGGAGGTCAGAGATGTACCTACGAGTGTCAGAGGTGTATCTGGGAGTGTTGGACGTGTACTTGGGAGGCCAGAGGTGTACCAGGGAATGTCAGTGAGAACTTGGGAGGCCGTGAGTTGTACCTGGGAGGTCGGAGGTGTACCTGGGAGTGTCAGGGTGTGCCAGGAGGCTCAGTGAGCACCTGGGAGGCTCAGAGGTGTACCTGGGAGGTCGAGGTGCATGAGGTCAGAAGTGTACCTGGTGTGTCAGCAGGTACCTGGGAGGTCGAGATGTGCCTGGGAGTGTCTGAGGTGTACCTAGGAGTGTCTGGATGTACCTGGGAGTGTCTGGAGGTGTACTTGGGAGGTCAGAAAGTGCACCAGGAGGTCACAGGAGTGTCTGGGAGTGTGAGAGGTACCTGGGAGTGTAGAGGTGTACCTAGGGCTGTCTGAGGTTTGACCTAGGAGGCCTCGAGTGTTCCTGGGAGTGTCTGGAGGTGCACCTGGGAGGCTCAGAGATGCACCTGGGAGGTCAGAGGTGTATCTGGGAGGCTGGGACCTGTACCTGGGAGTGCTCAGAGGTGTACCATGGGAATGTGTCAGTGGAGAACTGGGAGTGTCAGGAGTGTGTACTTGGGAGGGGTGAGGTATGGAGTGTCAGAGGTGTAATGAGGAGGGGTGTAACTGGGAGGTCAGAGGTGTAACTGGTGATGTCAGAGGTACCAGGAATGTCAGTGGAGTACCTGGGAGTCTCAAAGGTGTGGACGTGGGTGTATCAGGAGGTACTCTGGGAATATCGGAGGTACCTGGGAGTGCCAGGAGGTGTACCAGGGAGGTCAGGGGTGTAACTGGGAGGCCAGAGGTGTACCAGGAATGCTCAGTGGAGTACCTGGGAGTCTCAGAGGTGGCCGTGGGTGTATCAGGAGGTGTACCTGGGAATATCGGAGGTGAACTGGGGAGGTCAGAGGTGTACCTGGAGTGTCTGAGGTGTACCTGGGAGGTCACAGGAGGTCTGGGAGGCCAGATGTACCTGGGAGGCCGGAGGTTCACCTGGGGAGATGCACCTGGGAGTGTCAGAGGTGTACCTGGTAGTGTCGGAGATGTACCTGAGGCAAGAAGTGTACCTGGGAGTGTCTGGGGTGTAACTGGGAGGCCGAGGTGTACCTGGGAGTGTCATGGGTGCCCAGGGAGTGTCAGTGAACCTGGGAGGTGTACCTGGGAGGCCGGAGGTGTACATGGAGGTCAGGAGGTGCACCTGGAGGTTCAGAGGGGTGCACCTGGGAGTATCGGAGGTACTCCTGGGAGTGTCACAGGTGTACCTTGGAGCACAGGTGTACCTGGGAGGAGATGCACCCACGGAGGTCAGGAGGTGTGGGGAGTGTTGGACGTGTGACCTGGGAGTGTAGGAGGTGCACCAGGAATGTCAGTGGAGAATCCTGGGAGGTCAGAGTTGTACCTGGGAGGTCGGAGGTGTACCTGGGAGGTCAGGGGTGTGCCAGGGAGGTCAGTGGAGTACCTGGGAGGGGCCAGAGGTGTACCTGGGAGTGTCAGAGGTGTACATGGAGGTCAGAAGTGTACCTGGCAGTGTCAGCAGTGTACCTGGGAGTGTCAGAGATGTGTCCTGGGAGTGTCTGGAGGTGTACCTAGGGAGTGTCTGATGTGCACTGGAGGTCTGAGGTGTACTGGAGTGCTGCAGTGCACCAGGAGGTCACAGGAGCACCTGGGAGTGAGAGGTGTACCTGGGAGTGTAAGGGTGTACCCAGAAGTGTCTGGAGGGTTTACCTGGGAGTGGAGGTGCCCTGGGAGTGTCTGAGGTGCACCTGGGAGTGTCGGAGATGTACCTGGGAGTGTCAGAGGTGTATCTGGGAGTGTTGGACCTGTACCTGGGAGGCCGAGGTGTACCAGGGAATGTCAGTGGAGAACTGGGAGGCTCGAGGTGTACTGGGAGTGTCGGAGGTGCATGGAGTGTCATGTACCTGGCAGTGCCAGCTGTGCACCTGGGGAGGTCAGAAGTGTGCCTGGGAGGCCAGAGATGTACCTGGGAGTGTCTGAGGTGCACCTGGGAGGTCTGAGGTGTACCTGGAGGTCAGGGAAGCACCAGAGAGTGTCACAGGAGGCACCTGGTAGTGTGAGGTGTACCTTGGAGTGTGAGAGGTGTACCAGGGGAGTGTCTGAGGTGTACCTGGGAGGTCTGAGGTGTACCTGGGAGTGTCAAGGTGTACCAGGGTGTATCAGAGGAACACCTGATTGTCAGTGAGGTACCCGTGAGGTCAGGAGGTGTACCTAGGAGTATCGGAGGTTTACCTGGGAGGTCGGATTTGTACCTGGGAGTGCTGGAGGCGGACTGAGTGTCTGAGGTGTACCTGGGAGTGTCAGGGGTGTATCAGGAGGCCAGTGGAGTACCTGGGAGGCTCAGAGGTACCTGGAAGTGTCGAGGTGTACATGGAGTGTCAGAGGTGTACCTGGCAGTGTCAGCGTGTACCTGGGAAATGCCAGAGGTGTACCAGTGAATGTCAGTGGAGCAACTGGGAGTGTGAAAGGTACCTGGGAGTGTCAGAGGTGTACCTGGGAGTGTCAGAGATGTACCTGGGAGGTCAGAGGTGTATCTGGGAGTGTTGGATCTGTACCTGGGAGGCCAGGAGGTGTACCAGGAATGTCAGTGAGAAATTGGGAGGTCAGAGGTGTAATTGGGAGGTCGGAGGTGTACCTGGGAGTGTCAGGGGTGTACCAAGGAGTGTCAGTGGAGTACCTGGGAGTGTCAAGGGAGAACCAGGGGGTGAAAGAGGTGTACTTTGGGAGTGCCAGAGGTGTACCAGGGAGTTTCTGAGGTGTACCTGGGAGTGTCAGAGGTGTACCTTGGGGTATGGAGGCTTAACTGGGAGTGTCGGACACCTGGGAGTGTCAGAGGTGTACCTGGGAGCTGTCAGGGTGTACCAGGGAGAGTCAGAGGTGTACCTGCGAGTGTCGGAGGGGTGTACCTGGGAGGCCAGTGGTACCTGGGAGGTCGAGGTGTGCCTGGAGGCCGGGCGGGTGCTAGGGAGGTCAGTGGGAGGCCTGGAGTGTCAGAGGTGCACCTGGGAGGTCGGAGGTGTACATGGAGTGTCAGAGGTGTACCTGGCAGTGTCAGCGGTGTACCTGGAATGTCAGAGGTGTACCAGTGAATGTCAGTGAGTACCTGGGAGTGTCAGAGGTGCACCTGGGAGGCCAGAGTGCACCTGGGAGGCCTGGAGGTGACCCGAGGGTCGGAGGTGCAACCTGGAGTGTGGAGGCAACTGGGAGTGTCGGAGGTGTACCTGGAGTGTCGGAGGTGCACTGGGAGTGAGGTGTACTTGGGAGGTCGAGGTGTACCTGGGAGGTCAGCGGGCACCTGGGAGCATCGGAGGTGTACCTGGGAGGCTCAGAGGTGTACCTGGGGTGCCTGAGGTGACCTGGGAGTGCCAGAGGTGTATCTGGGAGTCCTGGACGTGTTCCTGGGAGTGTCAGAGAGGTACCTGGGAGTGCCAAAGTGTGTACCTGGGAGACAGGGAGGTGTACCTGGGAGAGCTAAAGATTAGGGAGTGCTGGTGGAGTACCTGGAGTGCTCAGAGGTACTGGGAGGCCGGGAGGTGTACATGAGTGTCAGAGGTGTACCTGCAGGCTGGCGGTGTACCTGGGAATGTCAGAGGTACCAGTGAATGCTGGGTGGAGTGCCTGGGAGTGTGAAAGGTGTACCTGGGAGTGGCCAGGAGGTGCACCTGGGAGTGTCGGAGGTGTACCTAGGAGGGTCAGAGGTGTACCTGGGAGTGTCGGAGGTGGTACCTGGGAGGTGAGAAGTGCATTTTGGGAGTCTGGGGTGTACCTGGGGAGGTCAGAGGTGTACCTGGGAGTGCTGAGGTGTACCTGGGAGTGTCGGAGGTGCACTCTGGAGTGTAAGAAGTGTACCTGGAGTGTCGGAGGTGTACCTGGGAGCAATGGAGGTACCTGGGAGTGCTGGGGAGGTGTACTTGGGAGGTCAGGAGGTGTACCTGGGAGTGTCAGCGGCGTGTACCTGGGAGACGGAGGTGTACCTGGGAGTGCTTGGGAGGTGTACCTGGGAGTGTCAGAGGTGTACCTGGGAGCAAGCGAGGTGTATCTGGGAGCCTGGACGTGTTCCTGGGAGGTCAGAGGTGTACCAGGAATGTCTGTGAGCACCTGGGAGTGTCAGAGGTGTACCTGGGAGTTTCCAGGAGGTGTACCTGGGAGGCCAGAGGCACCTGGGAGGCTGGGAGGTGTACCTGGAGTGTCAGAGGTGCACCGGGAGTGTCGGAGGTGTACTTATGAGTGTGAGAAGTGTACCTGGAGTGTTCCTGAGGTGTACCTGGGAGTGTCTGGGTGACCTGGGAGGTCAGGGGGTGTACCAGGGAGGCTGGGGTGAGTACCTGGGAGTGCTGGGGCGGTGTACCTGGGAGCAAGCCGGAGGTGTACTTGGAGTGTCAGGAGGTGTACCTGGCAGCCATGGTGCACCTGGGAGGCCAGAAGTGTGCCTGGGAGTGTCAGAGATGTACCTGGGAGGCCTGAGGTACTCTGGGAGGTCTGAGGTGTACCAAAAGGAGAAGTACCAGAGAGTGCCAGGAGTACCTGGTAGTGTGAGAGGTGTACCTGAGGTGAGAGGTGTACTTAGGAGTGTCTGAGGTGTACTCTGGGAGTGTCTGAGGTGTACCTGGGAGTGTCAAAGGTGTACCAGGATGTATCAGGGACCTGGGAGTGTCAGAGGTGTACCAGGGTGAGTCAGAGGAATACCTAGAGTGTCAGAGGTGTACCTGGGAGTATCAGAGGTGTACCTGGGAGTGTCAGAGGAGTACCTGGGAATGTCAGAGGTATACCAGGGAGTGTCAGAAGTACCTGGGAGGTCTCAAAGGTGTACCTGGGGTATCGGAGGCATACCTGGGAATATCGGAGGTACTTGAATATCGAGAGAATTAGGAGTGACAGAGGTGTACCTGGGAGTCCAGAGGTGAAACCAAGAGTGTCAGAGGAGTACCTGAGAGTGTCAGAGATGTACTCGAGTATCGGAGGTGTACCTGGGAGCATCGGAGGTACCTGGGAGTGTCAGAGGTGTACCTGGGAGATCAGAGGTGTACCTGGGAGGTCAGAGGTGTACCAGGGAGCTTCAGGGGTAACTGGGAGTGTCAGAGGTGTAACTGGCATGTCAGAGGTGTACCAGGAGGTTGCGGGAGTACCTGGGAGTCTCAAAGGTGTACCTGGAGTATCGAGGTGTACCGAATATCGGAGGGTACCTGGGAGTGTCAGAGGTGTCCTGGAGTGTCTGAGGTGTACCTGGGAGGTCACAGGAGTACCTGGGAGTGTCAGAGATGTACCTGGGAGGCAGAGGTCCACCTGGGAGTGTAAGAGATGTACCTGGGAGAGGTGTAACTGGGTATGTCAGAGGTGTACCAGGAGTGTCAGAGGTGTACCTGGGAGTATCAGGAGGTTTACCTGGGAGTGTCGAGGTTGTACCTGGGAGTGTTGGAGGCGGACCTGGGAGTGTCTGAGGTGTACCAGGTGAGTCAGAGGGATGCCAGGAGTGTCAGAGGTGTACCTGGGAGTGTCAGAGGTGCCTGGGAGTGTCAGAGGAGTACCTGGGAATGTCAGAGGTATACCAGGGAGTGTCATGAAGTACCTGGGAGAGTCAAATGTACCTGGTGTATCGGAGGTACCTGGAATATCGGAGGTGTACTTGGAATATCGGAGGTGCATGGGGAGTGTCAGAGGTGTACCTGGGAGTCTCAGAGGTGAAACCAAAGAGTGTCAGAGGAGTACCTGAGAGTGTCAGAGATGTACCCTGGAGTATCGGAGGGTACCTTGGAGTATCGGAGGTGTACCTGGGAGTGTCAGAGGTACCTGGGAGTATCAGGTGTGCCTGGGAGGTCAGAGGTGTACCAGGGAGTGTGAGGGGTGTAACTGGGAGTGTCAGAGGTGTAACTTCATGTCAGAGGTGTACCAGGAGGTGAGGAGTCTGTCTCAAAGGTGTGTACCTGGGAGTATCAGAGGTGTACCTGGGAATATCGGAGGTGTATCTGGGAGTGTCAGGTGTACCTGGGAGTGTCAGAGGTGTACCTGGGAGTGTCACAGGAGTACCTGGGAGTGTCAGAGATGTGCCTGGGAGGTTCGGAGGTCTACCTGGGAGTGTGTAAGAGATGTGCCTGGAGTGTCAGAGGTGTGCCTGGTAGTGTCGAGGTGTACGGGAGTGTAAGAAGTGTACCTGGGAGTGTCTGGGGTGTACCTGGTGTCAGAGGTGTACCTGAGAGTGTCAGGGTGCCTGGAGTGTCAGTGGGAATACCTGGAGTGTCAGAGGTGTACCTGGAGTGTCGGAGGGTACATGGAGTGTCAGAGGTGTGCCTGGGAGGTCAGAGGTGTACCTGGGAGCATCGAGGTGCCTATAGTGTCACAGGTGTGCCTGGGAGGTCAGAGGTGTACCTGGAGTGTCAGAGGTGTACCGGGAGTGTTGGATGTGCCTGGGAGGTCAGGATGTACCACAGGAATGTCAGTGGAGAACTTGGGAGTGTCAGAGTTGTACCTGGGAGGTCAGAGATGTGCCTGGGAGTGTCTGGAGGTGTACCTAGAGTGTCAGAGGTGTACCTGGAGTGTCAGAGGTGTACCTGGGAGTGTCAGAGAAGTTACCAGGGAGTGTCACAGGAGTGCCTGGGAGGTGGAGAGGTGTACCTGGAGTGTCAGAGGTGTACCTGGAGTGTCTGAAGTGTACCTGGGAGTGTCAGAGGTGTTCCTGGGAGTGTCTGAGGTGTGCCTGGGAGTGTAGTGTAAGAGATGTACCTGGGAGCAAGTCAGAGGTGTACCTGGTAGTGTCGGAGGTGTACCTGGGAGTGTAAGAAGTGTACCTGGGGAGTGTCTGGTACCTGGGAGCAAGTCAGAGGTGTACCTGGGAGTGTCAGGGGTGCAACCAGGAGGTCAGTGAACACCTGGAGTGTCAGAGGTGTACATGGGAGGTTTGAGGCACATGGAGTGTCAGGAGGTGTACCTGGGAGTGTCAGAGGTGTATCTTTGGAGCATCGGAGGTGTACCCAGGAGTGCTCACAGGTGTACCTGGGAGTGTCACAGGTGTGGCCTGGGAGTGTCAGAGATGTACCAATGAAAGGTCAGAGGTGTATCTGGGAGTGTTGGACGGTACCTGGGAGTGTCAGAGGTGTACCAGGGAATGTCAGTGGAGAACTTGGGAGTGTCAGGAGTTGTACCTGGGAGTGTCGCAGGTGTACCTGGGAGCAAGCCAGGTGTACCAGGGAGTGTCAGTGAGTACCTGGAGTGTGAGAGGTGTACCTGGGAGTGTCGTGGTGTACATGGGAGTGTCAGAGTGTACCTGGCATTGTCAGCAGTGTAC
>NW_024744335.1:0-6052 GCF_018991925.1 Homarus americanus | reverse complement strand
TGCCCGACCCTCACACCCTGGGTCATGGTGCCTAAGGGGTGCCCAGCCCTCACACCCCGATTCATTTCACTGAAGGGGTGCCTGACCCTCACACCTCAAGTCATGTGAAGGGGTACCCGGCCCTCACACCCCGGTTTGCAGCACTTTAGGGGTGCCCGGCCCTCACACCCCGTTTCATGGCACTGAAAGGGTGCCCGGCCCTCACACCCCGGGTCATGGCACTGAAGGGGTGCTTTGTCCTCACACCCCATGGCATGGTGCTGAAGGGGTGCCAGGCCCTCACACCCCGGTTCATAACACTGTAGGGATGCCCTGCCCCCACACCCCGTTTCATGTCACTGAAGGGGTGCCCGGCCCTAAAACCCCGGTTCATGTCACTTATGGGGTGCCAGGCCCTCACACTCCGAGTCATGGTGCTGGAGGGGTGCCCAGCCCTGACACCCCGGGTCTGGTGAAGGGGTGCCCTACCCTCACACCCTGGTACAAAGCAATGTATGGGTGCCCTGCACTCACACCCCGTTTCATGGCACTTAAGGGGTGCCCGTTCCACACACCCCGGGTCATGGCACTGATGAGGTGCACGGCCCTCACACCCCTGGCCATGGCACTGTAGCTTTGCCCGGCCCTCACACCCCTGGTCATGGCACTGAAGGGGTGCCTGGCTCTCACACCCCGGGTCATGGTGCTGGAGGGGTGCCCGGCCCTCATACCCCGGGCCATGGTGCTGGAGGGGTGTCAGGCCCTGACACATCCGGGTCATGACACTGAAGGGGTGCCCGGCCCTCACACCCCAGGCCATGGTGCTGGAGGGGTGCCCGGCCCTCACACCACGGGTCATGTCACTGAAAAGGTGCCCGGCCTTCACACCCCGGGCCATGGTGCTGGAGGGGTGCCCGGACATCACACCCCGATTCATGGCACTGAACGGGTGCCCGGTCCTCACACCCTTGGTTATGTCACTGAAGGGGTGCCAAGCCCTCACACCCCGGGTCATTTCAGTAAAGCGGTGCCCTGCCATCACAGCCCAGGTCATGTCACTGAAGTGGTGCCCAGCCCTCACACCCCGGGTCATGGCACTGATGAGGTGCCCGGCCCTCACACCCCTGGCCATGGCACTGAAGGTTTGCCCGGCCCTCAAAGCCCTGGTCATGTACCTAAAGTGGTCTCCAGCCCTCACACCCCGGGGCATAGCACTAAAGGGGTGCCCGGCCCTCATACCCCGGGTCATAGCATGAAGGGGCAACCCTCACACCCAGCAGGTCATGGTCTTTGAAGGGGTGCCAGCCCCACAGGTCATGTCATAGCAGCGCCCGGCCTCACCCCAGGTCATGTAACTGAAAGTGCCAGCCCTCACCACCCCGGGTCATAGCACAGATGATTTTGGCCCTCCTGAGTCATAGTGCTGGTAGGATGCCACCTTCGAACCCCAGGTCATGGCGCTGAAGGGGTGCCCAGCCCTCACACCCCGATTCATTTCACTGAAGGGGTGCCCGACCCTCACACCCCAGGTCATGTGAAGGGGTACCCGGCCCTCACACCCCGGTTCGCAGCACTGTAGGGGTGCCCGGCCCTCACACCCCGTTTCATGGCACTCAAAGGGTGCCCGGCCCTCACACCCGGGTCATGGCACTGAAGGGGTGCCTGGCCCTCACTCCCCAGGTCATGGTGCTGGAGGAGTGCCCGGCCTTCACACCCAGGGTCATGTCACTAAAGGGGTGCCCGGTCCTCACACCCCGGGTCATGTCACTGAAGGGGTGCACGGCCATGACACCCCGGGTCATGGACCTAAAAGGGTGCCCGGCCCTAACACCCCGGGTCATGGTGCTGATGGGGTGCCCGGCCCTCACACCCCGGGTCATGTCCCTGAAGGGGTGCCCGGCCGACACACCCCGGGTCATGTCACTGAAGGGGTGTCTTGCCCTCACACCCCGGGCCATGGTGCTGGATGGGTGCCGGGCCCTCACACCCCGGCTCATGGTGATGAAGGGGTGCCCGGCCCTCACACCCCGATTCATGGCACTGAAAGGGTGTCCAGCTCTCACACCCCGGTTCGCAGCACCTTAGGGGTGCCCGGCCCTCACACCCCGTTTCATGGCACTGAAAGGGTGCCTGGCCCTCACACCCCGATTGGTGACACTGAAGGGGTGCCTGGCCCTCACACTCCGGGTCATGGCACTGAAGGGGTGCCCGGCCCTCACACCCCGGGTCATGGTGCTGGAGGGGTGCCCGGCCCTCACACCTTGGGTCATGTCACTGAAAGGGTACCAGGCCCTCACACCCAGGTTCATGTCACTGAAGGGGTGCCCAGCTCTCCACACTCTCCGGGTCATAGTGCTGAAGGGGTGCCAGCCACCACCCCGGGTCATGTGAGGTGCCCAGCCCTCACCCAGTTCATAACACTGCTGCCTGTAAAGTGCCCTGCCCCACCCCGTTTCATGCCAGTGAGAGGGGTGCCCAGCCCTCATACCCAGGTCATGGCACTGAAGTGGTTGCTGGCCCTCACACCCCCAGGTCATGTGAAAGGTGTCCTTCCCCCACCCAGACGACAGTGCTGGTTGGTGCCCGGACCTCACACCCCGGGTCATGTCACTGAAGGGGTGCACGGCCCTCACACCCCGGGTCATGGCACTGAAGGGGTGCCTGGCCCTCACACCCCGGTTCATGGTGCTGGACGGGTGCCCGGCCCTCACACCGGGTCGCCTGGTGCTAGAGGGTGCCCGGCCTCCCACCCAGGTCACCTTCCACTCAAGCAGGTGCCCAGCCCTCACTGGGTCATGTCACTGAAGGGGTGCACGGCCATGACACCACGGGTCATGGACCTAAAGGGGTGCCCGGCCCTCACACCCCGGGTCATGGTGCTGATGGGATGCTCGGCCCTGACACCCCGGTTCATGTCACTGAAGGGGTGCCCGGCCCTCACACCCCGATTCGTGACACTGAAGGGGTGCCCGGCCCTCACACCCCGGGTCATGGCACTGAAGGGGTGCCCGGCCCTCACACCCCGGGTCATGGTGCTGGAGGGGTGCCCGGCCCTCATACCCAGGGTCATGTCACTGAAGGGGTGCCCGGCCCTCACACCCCGATTCGTGACACTGAAGGGGTGCCCGGCCCTCACACCCCGGGTAATGGCACTGAAAGGGTGCCCGGCCCTCACACCCCGGGTCATGTCACTGAAGGGGTGCCCGGCCCTCACACCCCGATTCGTGACACTGAAGGGGTGCCCGGCCCTCACACCCCGGGTCATGGCACTGAAGGGGTGCCCGGCCATCACACCCCGGGTCATGGTGCTGAAGGGGTGCCTGGCCCTCACACCCCGGGTCATGGTGCTGGAGGGGTGCCCGGCCTTCACATCCCAGGTCATGTCACAAAAGGGGTACCCGGCCCTCACACCCCGGGTCATGTCACTGAAGGGGTGCACGGCCATGACACCCCTGGTCATAGACCTAAAGCGGTGCCCGGCCCTCACACCCCGGGTCATGGAGTTGAAGCGGTTCCCGGCCCTCACACCCCGGGTCATGGTGCTGATGGGGTGCCCGGCCCTCACACCCTGATTCTTGTCACTGAAATCGAGCCCGGCCCTAACACCCTGGGTCATGGTGCTGAAGGGGTGCGCAGCCCTCACACCCCGATTCATTTCACTGAAGGGGTGCCCGAACCTCACACCCCAGGTCATGTGAAGGGGTACCCGGCTCTCACACCCCGGTTCGCAGCACTGTAGGGGTGCCCGGCCCTCACACCCCGTTTCATGGCACTGAAAGGGTGCCCGGCTCTCACACCCCGGGTCATGGCACTGAAGGGTGCCTGGCCCTCACTTCCCGGGTCATGGTGCTGGAGGGGTGCCCGGCCTTCACACCCCGGTCATGTCATAAAGGGGTGCCCAGCCTCACACCACGGGTCATGTCACTGAAGGGGTGCACGGCCACTTGACACCCAGGTCATGGTGCTGAAGGTGCCCAGCCCTCACACCCCGGGTCATGTCATTGAAAGGGTGCCCGGCCCTCACAGCCAGGGTCATGTCACTGATGGGGTGCCCAGCTCTCACACTCCGGGTCATGGCACTGAAGGGGTGCCTGGCCCTCACACCCCGGGTCGTGGTGCTGAAGGGGTGCCCGGCCCTTACACCCCGGGTCATGTGAAAGGGTGCATGGCCCTCACACCCCGGTTCATAACACTGTAGGGGTGCCCTGCCCCCACACCCCGTTTCATGTCACTGAAGGGGTGCCAGGCCCTAAAACCCCGGTTCATGTCACTTATGGGGTGCCCGGCCCTCGCACTCCGGGTCATGGTGCTGGAGGAGTGCCCAGCCCTGACACCCCGGGTCTTATAAAGGGGTGCTCGACCCTCACACCCTGGTTCTAAGCACTGTGTGGGTGCTCGGCACTCACACCCCGGGTCATGGCACTGATGAGGTGCCCGGCATTCACACCCCTGGACATGGCACTGAAGCTTTGCCCGGCCCTCACACCCCTGGTCATGTACCTAAAGTGGTGCCCGGCCCTCACACCCCGATTCATGGCACTGAAAGGGTGCCCGGCCCTCACACTCCAGGCCATGGTGCTGGAGGGGTGTCAGGCCCTGACACATCCGGGTCATGACACTGAAGGGTGTGCCCGGCCCTAACACCCCAGGCCATGGTGCTGGAGGGGTGCCCGGCCCTCACACCCCGGGCCATGGTGCTGGAGGGGTGCCCAGCCTTCATATACCGGGTCATGGAGATAAAGGGGTGCCCGGACATCACACCCCTATTCATGGAACTGAACGGGTGCCCGGTCCTCACACCCTTGGTCATGTCACTGAAGGGGTGCCCGGCCCTCACAACCCGGGTCATGGCACTGAAGAGGTGCCTGGCCCTCACACCCCGGGTCATGTTGCTGGAGGGGTGCCCGGCCCTCACACCCCGGGTCATGTCACTGAAGGGGTGCACGGCCATGACACCCCGGATCATGGACCTAAAGGGGTGCCCGGCCCTCACACCCAGGGTCATGGGGTTGAAGCGGCTCCCGGCCCTCACACCCAGGTTCATGGTGCTGATGGGGTGCCCGGCCCTCACACCCCGATTCTTGGCACTGAAATCGAGCCCGGCCCTAACACCCTGGGTCATGGTGCTGAAGGAGTGCCCAGCCCTCACACCCCGATTAATTTCACTGAAGGGGTGCCCGACCCTCACACCCCAGGTCATGTGAAGGGGTGCGCGGCCCTCACACCCCGGTTCGCAGCACTGTAGGGGTGCCCGGCCCTGACACCCTGTTTCATGGCACTGAAAGGGTGCCCGGCCCTCACACCCCGATTCATGACACTGAAGGGGTGCGCGGCCCTCACACCCCGGGTCATGGCACTAAAGGGGTGCCCGGCCGTCACACCCCGGGTCATGTTACTGAAGGGGTGCCCGGCCCTCACACCCCGGGTCATGTCATTAAGGCGGTGCCCGGCACTCACACCCTGGGTCATGTCACTGAAGTGGTGCCCGGCCCTCACACCCCGGGTCATGGCACTGATGAGGTGCCCGGCCCTCACACCCCTGGCCATGGCACTGAAGGTTTGCCCGGCCCTCACACCCCTGGTCATGTACCTAAAGTGGTCCCCGGCCCTCACACCCCGGGTCATAGCACTAAAGGGGTGCCCTTCCCTCATACCCCGGGTCATGATGCTGGAGGGGTGCCCGGCCTTCACACCCCGGGTCATATCACTGAAAGGGTGCCCGGCCCTCACACCCCGGGTCATGTCACTGAAGGCGTGTTCGGCCCTCACACCCCGGGCCATGGTGCTGGATTGATGCCTGGCCCTCACACCCCGGGCCATGGTGCTGGATTGATGCCTGGCCCTCACAACCCGGGTCATGGTGCTGAGGGGGTACCCGGCCCTCACACCCCGATTCATGGCACTGAAAGGGTGCCCGGCCCTCACACCCCGGTTCGTGACACTGAAGGGGTGCCCGGCCTTCACTCCCCGGGTGATGGCACTGAAGGGGTGCCCGGCCCTCACACCCCGGGTCATGGTGCTGGAGGGGTGCCTGCCTCATACTTCCCAAGTCATGTCACTGAAGGGGTGCCCG
>NW_024744334.1:0-14988 GCF_018991925.1 Homarus americanus | reverse complement strand
GATAAACCTGAATTATATTTTAAAATTTTCAAAAGGCGACAATAATGCAATCACCAACAGTTACATTACTAATGTTAATCAAATAAAATTAATATTTGTTCTATAAACACAATATATGATTACAATATACGTGGTACAATACTGTCTACTCCATGTGTCAGGTTATCATGTTTAATGACAATGTTTTTAAGTCTCATGACATTTAACAATTCAGTGCATTTATTCTTGAACACACGCTTGTTAAACAACACAACTGGTAACTACGGTATTATTAACTCAGTCATATAAAGCAACAGTAAAGTTAATGTGGGTATTATGCCGATATATTTGAAGACACTGAACGACTGAGTTAAGACGACAGATTACTGATGGTGACATTTCTACTGGGTCTGTAAGTCGAAGCATTATTTGTTATCTCGTCAACAGTACTGTACGTAAGTCTGCTTTTAGGATATAACTTTAATTTGGACAGTAAATTTGTTTTTGTTTACAAGGAAATGTGTCTTGCTTTTTCATATGAACACAGATCATAATTATATAGATCGGCGAGTAAGATGATGATGACGATGATGATGATGATAGTGATGATGATTTTGATCTCTATAACTGAGCAAATCTGTGCATACACCATGTGATGGTGGCCGAGGGAGGCTCCCCCACACTGGGTGATGTCCGCCCCTGAGATTATTGACGCATCGGTGGGGGAGGAAACCAAAGGCGGGTTGTACTGCTACAGGTTCGTCGACCTGTTGAACTCTGCTGACGAATCTCGCGGACAGTTCATATATGGGGTGATCACTGTACCGTCTACCTGATGTTCCCCAGAAAGACCGTCCATATATCAGAAATTGAAGATGTTATATAGAAAGGTGGTTACAAAATAGTTTAATTCGGTTTCATAGTTTGTCTAAAGACTTTAATAAATAAGACCCTTTGTATACTTTCATTCACACATTGTTCGTATTCATGTTAAAATTATTATTCCTTGTCAGTGGACATTCTGAGTGTTCGTATAGTATTTAAAATTAACGATTACTCTCATACAGTCACATGATAGTCGAGCTAACAGGCCAATTACTGTAACAACTGATGTCTCCTGGATCAATAGGGGTGTTCTGGCCAGTGACGTTTTCGAGACTCCGTCCTGCTCTGGTCTTGGCTGAGTGACGGTATTGTTACGACCAGTGTGTATCCCAGGTGGCTGTGTGTCTCTCAAACATGGGCGGACGAACGCTCGAGTACGATCTGAATGTTACCCAACCTGAACAGTTTCCTCCCTGAATTCACGTAATTTCAATGGGAACATTTTTATTTGTTTGCTTATTTTTCTAAAGAATTTTGTTTGAGAATTAGAAGACAGATGGCTATACAAGTAGCTGTTCCAGTGAAATATAAACCATAGCACAATATGTCTTGAAGAAGCTAAAATTTAATGTTGGGAAGAAAATTTTATCTGCGATATCTAACGATCTGTAGACTGGAATCAAAGTTCAAGATGTTAAATCAAATGTGTAATGTCTTCCCTCGTTCTATAAGGAATATACCGATAATCGTCGGCGTAAACATGGTTTTCCCCTCCCTAATTTGTACCTGTCATTCACATTCAAATTCTCACTTGTGATCGCCGATTGATGTCATAACGATCTGAGTCTATGGAGCGCGTTTTCATGGTGTAGTCAACAATTATTTTTTATTTTTTATTGATTTTACTCGCCTGGTGTAATAACTTTTGTTCAAAGGGCGAAAACGAATCGCAAGATATCATATGAATTTTTTTCTTTAAATTTTGTAGAAAATATAAAAACAGTTATTACTGCCATTACAACTCGAGTTAATTACTTTCACTCAACTGCAGAGACTTTATTATAATGTTGCTTAAGTTTAGAAGCTTCTGGCGTGAACCTTTTAAACCTTATTGTTATTATAATTATTTTTTTCAGATACAATTTAGTTGTGTTGTAGTTTGCCACATTACTGGACGTCGGTGTTCTCTTATGTGTTGCCTAAGTTATAGAAGACGACACTAAGACACGGTGAATGTCTTATTGGTGAGAACATACGTAGTCATTCGTCATCTTGGTGTGGTAGAGTCTGACCCTGAGGCTGTACGTCCTAAGTTCTTTTATAGACAAGTTATTGATGTTTATATTGGAATCCATCAAGTATGACGAGATGTCGTACTAACAGCTGTTCGAGTGTCACTCTTGGAGATGAAAATTCCCGGGAAGACCTTTCACAGGTAAATGGTGATATTACAAAGAGGACTTGAGCGATATTAGTCTTGATGCTGGCTGTAAGATGGGTTGCCAGGCGCCCCATTATACTAAGAGGCTGTTCCTTGTTTCAGTACTATGGGTTCTTGTCCCGTATTTAAGTGGCTCTGATAAGTTGACTTGAAAGAACTGTGATATATGTCAGACGTCTAATACAAATATAAATTTAAAAATAAACAATAACTGTGTTTGTTTTTTCTTTTATTTTTCTTCAAGCTTCTCGCTTCACGAAACAATGTGACATTATTACTACCTCTGGCAGGTCGTGACGGAGGTGCTAAGTGTATGACTTCAGTGGGCAGCAGTGAGCCAAGTAAAGTTTATGTAGAGATTAAATGATGAGTTTCTCTAGGATGACTGATCCATACAGTCAGGATTACCTGCCGTTAGTGGCTACTTTTGTATTATGTTTGATGACTCAGATGTTTAAGTGAACATTTTTGATGAAAGATAGGTATTGAGGCTGATTTTGTTTACATCCTTCCTAAATTTACTGCAAGTAATACCGTAACTGTCGGTTTCATGTTGAATATTGTTATCAACAAACTCATCGACCTTTGGTTTCGGAAGAATTTCATATCATGGCTAGTGACCGACTCTTCCAAGGTACTTTTTCCACCCTTCGGTTACACACCTGCGGTATCCTACCCCTCCTCCTAAGGCTCTAGGATGGAGCCACTCTGTTTCTTCTTCCTCATTGACGATACTCCCGCTAGCTGGGAACATGCTGACGACTCCACCTTTGGTTTCAGCGTGAACAACTCGTCTCCCGATTACAGTGTCCCCCAGAATATAGTAAACAGTGTCTGAGAATGATCCCTCACTCACCAAGTCACCATTGACCACACCAAAACCATAGTTGTGCACAATAAATTGTCTTCTCACCATGCCCCTCCCGCCATCACACCGGGCCCCAACACACTCCGGGTTATGGCTTCCACCAGCCCCTCGGCGTCACTATAGAATATATCAACAGGAAAGTCGAAGTCAGTATAACCGTTAAATTTTCCAGCTATCGACTACCCATCCTCCGCCGGGTTAAGCCCCTCGCAGTGCCCGCGTCTGAGCTCTTGGATGTGTCCACAACATTCATACTTCCTAAGCTCACCCATGGTCCCCTACTTGGTCTTCTTCCTTAACTGCTACGCAGCGAGGACTTTGAAAAAGCGCAGAAGAGGGCATGCCAGACTATGCTTCCCTCTCTTGCACCACATATCAAGAGATCTCCGAGCGGGCAGGATGTAAATTATATCCAGGCGTGAGTCAGCACCAGTCGTATAACCAAGTTTACAATGACTTGTCGTAAAATTCTAACTTATTTCCAAATCTCAAACAAAGAGGGAGAGATATACCTAGCCTATATCACCATGCATATAACACTAGTTCACGAGGATGACGTCATGGTCTGGCTCGTAAATGTTTTTGCACGAGCCCATGAGTAGGCAGTTCGCTGTGTACACAAAACGTCAAATATAAAATGTGTGGTCCCCTACGAGGGCCAGCTGAAGCGTGAGTGGAATAAGGACTCGTTTATATGTTACGTTGGTGTCATTCCTATGTCCAAGACGCATTAATCATTTCACAGTTCATATAATTGTAGAACTGGTAACATGAGCTAATACATCAACAACGAAACATCTCAGTGACAAGCCTAAACTATGTATGGATTTAATCGGATCATTGCACAGTTATATTTTTATCAATTTAAAAGAGAATGAAACTTAACAATGGTGAATAAATGAAGTATGCAAAAGATTCAGTGACAGGAAGAACGGAGATAAAAACACGGAAAGAAAATGAACTTATTAGAAGATCTGGCAGCCAGCAGGAGATCAGAGTGACGAGATATTGCGGTACTACATAATTTTCACTACAACTTCTGTGATCATGACGTTTAAGCAACATTCCTCAACATTTCAAAGAGATCGGCAGAACGGTTTCAGAGATGTGCCTTGGGCATGAGGGTGAACATAGGAAAGAAGTGGATAAAAGTGAAAAATTATACCTATGTTCTCTCCACCTGGACCAATATTCGCCGGTTCGGTCCTGGGACAGCCCTACAGTCCACGTCATTAGAGTGAGAGTAGGAAGAAATATGAAGGTGAGAAATATAGTGTGTAAGTCTCAAACATCCTTCTACCACTTAAACAGGACTCTTCTCACCAGCCTAACTCTGGACACTGCCTAACCTCTCCCTCACTCACGCTATGACTTCATTTCTGGAACACTACTTTCATCTTCTTTCATTACTTGCTCTCTAAACTTTAATCCATTTTGCTGTTGACTTTCTTCATTGATAAATTGTTAACAGCATAAAACTGTAACAACTCGTCACTCCCTTGTTCCATCTTTCTTCACTGTTGCCCCACGACTAACATCACTTCCTATAACGTCCCCTACACCTTCATTTGTAAAGGCACAGAAAAAAACCCAGGGATACAACACAGCTCTGCTTCACTCCCCAGAACACATATTGATTCTCCCACTTTTCTCACACAAACACCACTATTCCCTCTGTCTAGAAACACACTTCACTCCTCGCTTGTGTCTTCCTTCCATTATGTTTTAATACCTGCCACAATCTATTCCATTACACTAGATTAGAACATATTCCTTTTTGTCACTTCTGCGCCATAAGTAATACATACACGGTTTCTTTGTAAAATATTATCTTCACTTTCATTCTCAAGTTATTTTTTTTGTTCTTACATTCAGTCTCCATCATAAAGCCTTTCTGCTAATCTCTCGCATCACAATTTGCTCTTCTCATAACACTTCCAGATAATTACTCTGACATAACCATTCCCTGTTACACTTAATAAGCAGATACCCCTTTAGTGATTCCATTCACTCTTAATGTTTATCTTTTTGTTGAGACGAACAATGGCTGACTCCACTCATGTGTACAATTCCCTGTCCTTGTGCATAGTGCATGAAAACAGCTGTGAATCACCTCCTCCCCTACCTCAACATGGCCCCAGTCACGTAATCCGTTCCAGAACATTAGGCCCGCTGCAGTTTCCTCCATTCTTATGTTCTTATACCTCATAATATTAAAACTCTTTTATACACATACTTCCCTTTCATATCATGACTTTCATCAAGACCTGAGATAATTATCAACTATCTTCTGTATATCAAACATGTTATAACTTCCCAGAAATAATACTCATATGTATGAAAAGTCATAAGAAATAAACACAAACCTTTACCGGTCCAAACATATATTGAAACTTCTTCCTCACAGAAAAGCACTAAAGTCTGACAATACGCAGCCGTGTTTATATTGAAGACAGATGTAAACACACCAGTCGTCAGCCATACAGATGAACGTATTCGTCACAATACTCGTATTATATCCACTTTTTACTGATAAGTTACTAACATAACTTTATTAAGTAGAATTGGAACATTTATACAGGATTACAGAAAGTCCTGAATCTTACTGTGTTGTACAATCACTAAGAAAACCGTGTTAGAATAAATGATTACCGTGGGTGATAGTTATCTGCACATTACCACGTCGAAGACACCACTTCTGGTCCGATCAACTAGGTCAAGCAGCGTTGGGTTGGTTAGTTACTGTCTGTACATGGATGGGTAACCACTTGAGAACACCAAATGCTGTTGGCATTTCAACTAAAGATCCTAATGGAAATAAATAACTGATGGGTTTGTCGGCTATTCTTGCTCAAATTTGTAAATAACAGTTAAACTGGAAACCCAGCCTTCGCTTGCATAATATACAAAGTTCAAAATAAATCATGCAGATCCAGCTTACAACGTTGTTGTACAAAATTCGGAAATGTAAGCCGCATATTATTCCTTTGGGATCTGTTGCCATGATACAGTCTTGTCTCTTGTATACAAACATTATTCTCGGCGACTTTGAATCTGTTTATTGAATTATTTAGAACTTGTAGCGCCAGGTATCCGATGATTGACAACATTAGCTGAACCTAGAGAACAAAGTAAATTTATCCAAGAAAATAAAGACAGGTGCAACACCCTATAGCGAGCAACTAAAGAGACAGAAGTTGGTATAAACGTTGGACGCATCATTAAGCAGTAAGAGTCATGGTCAGGTTGTGGGTCTTCTGGGTCCGGATGGTCATCAGGTTCAGTTCATATACTTTACTTTCACCTCAATATTTCATCTGGTAACAAACTCTACCTCTTCCGGGTGTCTCTCATGATCACTAACATATTGATCACTGTTAAAATATTAATAACTATAAGTGAGTTTTAGTTATGAGTTACAATCAACTGAACACTTACCAGAATTTAGTACAGGTAATACCATTTGTAGTGCGTGGAAGAAGGAACAAGAAAGCTATTCAACACTCTAATGTATTGTCTGGGTCGAGTTGCTTACACGCACACACACACACACATGCACACACACACAACACACAGACAAACACACACACACAACACACAAACACACACACAACACACAGACAAACACACACACACACACACATGCACACACACACAACACACAGACAAACACACACACACACACACACATGCACACACACACATGCACACACACACACAACACACAGACAAACACACACACAACACACAAACACACACACAACACACAGACAAACACACACACACACACATGCACACACACACAACACACAGACAAACACACACACACACACACACATGCACACACACACAACACACACACAACACACACACACAACACACACACACAACACACACACAACACACAGACAAACACACACACACAACACACAAACACACACATAATTAATGTGTAAGTTATTGAGTTTAGCAGGTAATTCTTGTTGGATTACAGTGCCAATAAATGATATGCTCTATTTCTGTCATGTCTTTTCCATATCGGGAAGCATGTGAAGAAAGCAAAAGGAACACTTCACAACAGGCAAAATCTTTCCAATTTCTTACTTTTATGATTTTCTGGTCACAAACGATTTTTTTAACACTAATGCTGATATTGTTCTGGTTGTAGACAATTTTTTTTTGAGGGGGTTCTCTTTAGCGTCTTGTGTACTGCTGTGGTTATTAGAATAATCAAAATTACACTTCAGGAAAAATTTGGAAGAAAGTTTTTTGTAGGTATACTATTATAACAAAAGCTGTTCTACCTCTGTTGTGTGACTCTCTCAATATTCATTTTAACCATTTTTAGGGGAGGGGGAGGGGGCGAGGTTTGGGGATTTTGAAATGAATTTAATCTTGGTATATCTGACTCACTGTATATGTGCATCATTAATATTGTCTTAGAATAGCCAGATATCCAGATAATTACAGAACGTGATTTATTAAAATTTATGACACAATTGTTGGTCATCATCAGAGGACGAAAGATATATCAGCTTGTCGCTCATTTTTATTTATCAGATACAAATAACAAAAAAAGGTTAGGTTGAGCATAACAATGAGTGTTAGTCTGAATATGAAAACAAACGATAGACCGCTTTACTGGGAGGAAATATATCTCGGCCTTTTTTAAACTTTTTTGGTGTAAAATCCACAGAACATCCAGGCCGTGTATACTGTATATATATCGTACCAGTTCTGAGTTTACTGAAATCATTTACTGATGAACGCTGGTACTAACACTCAAACGGACAGACAAACAGAAGAAGGAGATGAGTTATAAATACCTCAAATCACACGTGAGTAACAGGATGAATACAAAATAACGTGATGGACTACAAGTTGTATATAGACAGTGACGTTTACGTAGAGGAATTATCGTATTATGTTGATGGGAAGTTCTGGTAGAGTCTGAAAGTTGCAAATTGATCCGGTAATTGCATATGGCTTTACTTGGAATAGAGGACATGACCTGTATAGCTGACCTGTAGAGTGTGTGACCTGTAGATGTTGACCTGTGGAGTGTATGACCTGTAGATGTTGACCTGTGGAGTGTGTGGCCTGTAGATGTTGACCTGTAGAGTGTGTGACCTGTAGATGTTGACCTGTGGAGTGTATGACCTGTAGATGTTGACCTGTGGAGTGTATGACCTGTAGATGTTGACCTGTGGAGTGTGTGACCTGTAGATGCTGACCTGTTGAGAGTGTGACCTGTAAAAGAATGACCTGTGGAGAGTGTGACTTGTAGAGTGTAAGACCTGTAGAGAGAATGACCTGTAAGAATATGACCCGTAAGAATATAACCTGTAAGAATATGACCCGTAAGAATATGACCTGTAAGAATATGACCCGTAAGAATATAACCGTAAGATGTAAGAATATGACCTGTAAGAATATGACCTGTAAGAATATGACCCGTAAGAATATGACCTGTAAGAATATGACCCGTAAGAATATGACCTGTAAGAATATGACCCGTAAGAATATGACCTGTAAGAATATGACAGCAGAAGGTGTAATCATTGTAAGTTTACCCACTCATGCCAGTAAATAGAGTAAATGCGTTAGCAATTACCCGACTGATTACCATAATTAAAGGCTAAATACATGTAATTGATGGTGTCATTAGGGTGGTGGTGGCACGTGGTGAGTACAATGAGTGCCTGGCAGTGGTCACGCAGGACGCCTCTATTATCCACTGTTCCTCTGGTCTGGTATATTTAAGGCAGGTAGTTAGGTCAAGTAATGCCAACTTGGGTTCCATAAACTATGTCAGACACCCCAAGATATAATACTGTACATGGTCAAGACTCAAGTGTTGTGAGCAAAATGGTCCCTAAAGAACGATTTTATATTTTATATGTATTTCTTTGTAGGTATTTATAGATCAAGACGAAACAGAGAGAACATAGTTTTGTCGGGCTGACTGAAGCGACGCTGTAAAATATACTAAGATCATGCTACGAGAGAGAGAGAGAGAGAGAGAGAGAGAGAGAGAGCGAGAGAGAGAGAGAGAGAGAGAGATGAGAGGAGAGAGAGAAAGAGAGAGAGAGAGAGAGAGAGAGAGAGAGAGAGAGAGAGAGAGAGAGAGAGAGAGAGAGAGAGAGAGAGAGAGAGAGAGAGAGAGAGATGAGAGAGAGGAGAGAGAGAGAGAGAGAGAGAGAGAGAGAGAGAGAGAGAGAGAGAGAGAGAGTTCACCAAGGCCGTTATTAATTCCAGTGAATGAGGTCACAGGTTTTACTCAAGTTCAGACCATTAGAAAACATTTGTTCAATACAACGATCTTAAGTAATTGACGTTTAACAACGACAGCAAGAGGTCGTCTTCATTAATGACCCATATAACTCACCTTCTGAACTCAACATAGCTCTGTTTGCTTCACCCTGATCCAAGTTAGTACCTGAATGTTTGACCATTTAGCAGCAGCCATTTTGAAACTGAAGATGGGGCCAGACGCCTCACAGATACAGACGGGTGTTGAAATGTACGATTTATCCACTTGGCAGCTCTAATCTGCTGTACTCAAGCGGACTGAGGTCAAGAGAATTTGGAGGCGTTGTCTTTGTTTTATTACAATTATCTACATCTTAATAATCACACATGCGCTTCCACCAACCCCGCCCACAACAGGTATGAATATACTGTCATGATGGCAGCAGTATACAGCTCTCATGATGGCAGCAGTATACAGCTCTCATGATGGCAGCAATATACAGCTCTCATGATGGCAGCAGTATACAGCTCTCATGATGGCAGGAGTGTAGATTACTACAGAAACATTCGTGTCCGTGTGTTACCTCAAGATGTGGAGGTCAGTGTTTTTGAGTTGCTTCTAGGTGTGTATTGCGGAGGTCAGTGTTTTAGTGAGAGTATTGCTGAGAACATTTGTTTGTAAACAACGTTTCGCCCTGCACATGATGCTCACAATTATGTGGCCACTCAAATATTATATCGTAATCAACAACTCTGAAATAAAATATTATCATTCTGGAAGGAAAGGTAACGACAGGAACATAGAGTTATACATATATATTATATCAGGCTGCTGTGATTTATTTTCGTGTGAGGAATGTATTAGCAATTAACAGGCCCAGAGACCTCAGATCTACGTACCTCCTCCATTAATCTTACTATAACAGATATTTTAAGCTTGTTTCTTACGTCCCTGGTCCACTTCCGCCACACTCTCTCTGCCCTCCCCTTGCGCACTGTAAACTTCACCACTAACAATTCACAACCCTACCTGCTGTCTGAAAATGGCAAAAGCAATGTCGCTCACATTTTACCTTCGGATGCGGAAATACTGGTCAAACGAGAGCTCCAATAAGCGAGATTTGGCAAATGCCTTAATCATAAAAAAATAAAAAAAATACTTCAACTTGCCAACTATTTCCTGATGATTTGGGGAACTGTCACACAATTTATCTAGATTTTACTTTCGAAAACATCAGTAGATTTAACCCTCAATATCCGGTTCACGAAAAGAATTATTCTTTAGTACAGGCGCAGGAAACACCTATCTGAATGCTGTTGTCAGGTATATTTGAGTGTGATAATTTACTGTAAATGTGTGGGAGGAAGCGTGTGGCGACGTGTGGCAGCGACCGCGCCCCCTCTCTGCCAGTCAGAAAGGTAAATATTGGTTTAATATTTCTTATTCATCTGCCACCGTCGCCCTTAATGGGAGAACCCGTCATGGTCGTTATGTGAATTACAAAACCATATTTTTTATTGTGAGATATTTTGACTAATATGACTTACATCTTTCCATAACATTGAGCATCACATATTATGAGTTTCTTATAAGCTGCACCAGGGATACGATCTGTCAAGGAGGCGGGGGGAAAGGATCTGTTATCTTAGGAAGTAACATCCTTTTCAAAGTTATAATAGGTGTACCAAATAACGAAAGGATATTTGAAAGGCCATATGAGGAAAAATATATGTACATGCAAATAATACAAATTCAGCTTTAAAAAAATTATCATATTGGAACAACATTTACACACGAGGAACTTGAACTGAGATACAGGAGAAAAGTTAACCTAAATACTCTTAACTAAACTCAGCGTAAATAAAAACATGTTTATTGTTTTTGGCCCACCAGATAGTTTTCTATATTCATTTATTAACGTATTTTATCTTATTTACTTATGCATTCTTTTTCCTGACATAGTGGATGGCCTGGTTAATTCATTCACTGTGTGTGATTATATTACCGTAAAGTGAGTTTAAAAAAATTCAAAAGCCGCGTCTAGTTATTAAAAAATATATTTGCCTAATGAGCTTAATTGGCAATTCGGTTTGTTTAATACAATATATGTGTATGTCATGCCAAGCAGGTAAAGTGCCAATTAGGCTTGTAAAGGTATGACAGTTTTGTGCATCGTAAATGTTTCTTTCTTATAATTTAACTCTGATTTTAGTGTTTGTATTTCATAAAACAAAATGAAAGCATATATATATATATAAACAAATATATATATATATATATATATATATATATATATATATATATATATATATATATATATATATATATATATATATATATAAAACCACACAGGAAAAGGAAAACACTGGAGCACCTTAGCTTTCGTCTTTATTCAAGACATCTTCAGAGGCAACTGTCTTTACAAGGACTGAGAGAGGCTTACCTACATAACATCAGGGCAGGTCACATTTATAATGATAGGACCTTTTAATGATTCTGGCTATTGCTCGCAGCTCGTGGTCGACTGTGGCACGGTTTTTTCAACCTCCTTTGACCCTATAGCTTCCCTTTCATGGGAACGGTTCCTATTCTGTCCACTGAAGCGTTGGTTGTCGGGATGAATTCACTGCTCGGGTCTGTATGATAGAGAATGGGGTTTGACGGTATATATTCAGGGCTTCAGCTAGTCGAAAGCAGCTTGTTAGTCACCCCTTTCTATTCTCTGATGCTGAGGGTCTCCAAAGACTAACTAACCAGATGTGGACGAATGCTTGGATACATATTGTTCAGTGTATGTTGTGTCTTGTCTGCTCCCTGGTTGACTTTATTTTTTAATTAGAATATTGATAAAAAACCCAGTTTATTTAGCCACAAAAAAAATACAGATACAGAGTGGATAATATTAACAATACTAACATGGCTGAGCCAGTTGAGAGCCCGAGCTCTCTTGTAGGCACCTGATATATACTGTACATTTATCTCAAGGAAGTATTATGTAACATTTAGTATCATCTGGAATAGTACACATCGCATGGTGGTAGTAAGAACATATCAGAATGTTACCAAATATCACTTTGTATTTATTTATTTATTTATTTGCTGATTTACAAATATATAATACATAAAGTTTGTATTTAGAAAATATTAGCAGAATATGCCAGGAAATACCTAACTTGACCTGACCTAACCTAACCTAACCTCTCTAAAACTTGTGTGAGATCTAGTTTCTCGGTTTAACAAGGAACACAATCTGTATCATAATCAATCTTGACCTACTGTTGCTATAAACAATGTTCACTACTGTTGCTATATACAATGTTCACTACTGTTACTATACACAATCTTCACTACTGTTGCTATATACAATGTTCACTACTGTTACTATACACAATGTTCACTACTGTTACTATACACAATGTTCACTACTGTTACTCTACACAATGTTCACTACTGTTACTATACACAATGTTCACTACTGTTACTCTACACAATGTTCACTACTGTTGATATATACAATGTTCACTACTGTTACTATATACAATGTTCACTACTGTTACTATGCACAATGTTCACTACTGTTGCTATACACAATGTTCACTACTGTTACTATACACAATGTTCACTACTGTTACTCTACACAATGTTCACTACTGTTGATATATACAATGTTCACTACTGTTACTATATACAATGTTCACTACTGTTACTATATACAATGTTCACTACTGTTACTAAACACAATGTTCACTACTGTTACTCTACACAATGTTCACTACTGTTGATATATACAATGTTCACTACTGTTACTATATACACTGTTCACTACTGTTACTATACACAATGTTCACTACTGTTGCTATATACAATGTTCACTACTGTTACTATACACAATGTTCACTACTGTTACTATACACAATGTTCACTACTGTTACTATATACAATGTTCACTACTGTTACTATATACAATGTTCACTACTGTTACTACTGTTACTATATACAATGTTCACTACTGTTACTATATACAATGTTCACTACTGTTACTATATACAATGTTCACTACTGTTACTATATACAATGTTCACTACTGTTACTATACACAATGTTCACTACTGTTACTATACACAATGTTCACTACTGTTACTATACACAATGTTCACTACTGTTACTATACACAATGTTCACTACTGTTACTATACACAATGTTCACTACTGTTACTATACACAATGTTCACTACTGTTACTATACACAATGTTCACTACTGTTACTATACACAATGTTCACTACTGTTACTATACACAATGTTCACTACTGTTACTCTACACAATGTTCACTACTGTTACTATACACAATGTTCACTACTGTTACTCTACAATGTTCACTACTGTTACTATATACAATGTTCACTACTGTTACTATACACAATGTTCACTACTGTTACTATACACAATGTTCACTACTGTTACTATGCACAATGTTACACTACTGTTACTATACACAATGTTCACTACTGTTGATATATACAATGTTCACTACTGTTACTATATACAATGTTCACTACTGTTACTATATACAATGTTCACTACTGTTACTATACACAATGTTCACTACTGTTACTATACACAATGTTCACTACTGTTACTATATACAATGTTCACTACTGTTACTATACACAATGTTCACTACTGTTACTATACACAATGTTCACTACTGTTACTATACACAATGTTCACTACTGTTACTATATACAATGTTCACTACTGTTACTATACACAATGTTCACTACTGTTACTATACAAAATGTTCACTACTGTTACTATACACAATGTTCACTACTGTTACTATACACAATGTTCACTACTGTTACTATATACAATGTTCACTACTGTTACTATACACAATGTTCACTACTGTTACTATTCACTACTGTTACTATACACAATGTTCACTACTGTTACTATACACAATGTTCATTACTGTTGCTATATACAATGTTCACTACTGGTACTATGCACAATGTTCACTACTGTTACTATGCACAATGTTCACTACTGTTGCTATATACAATGTTCACTACTGTTACTATACACAATGTTCACTACTGTTACTATACACAATGTTCACTACTGTTGCTATACACAATGTTCACTACTGTTGCTATATACAATGTTCACTACTGTTACTATGCACAATGTTCACTACTGTTACTATACACAATGTTCACTACTGTTGCTATGCAAAATGTTCACTACTGTTACTATACACAATGTTCACTACTGTTGCTATATACAATGTTCACTACTGTTACTATGCACAATGTTCACTACTGTTACTATACACAATGTTCACTACTGTTACTATGCACAATGTTCACTACTGTTACTATACACAATGTTCACTACTGTTACTATATACAATGTTCACTACTGTTACTATACACAATGTTCACTACTGTTACTATACACAATGTTCACTACTGTTACTATATACAATGTTCACTACTGTTAATATACACAATGTTCACTACTGTTATTATACACAATGTTACCTACTATTACTATACACAATGTTCACTACTGTTACTATACTCAATGTTCACTACTGTTACTGTACACAATGTTCAC
>NW_024744333.1:0-33272 GCF_018991925.1 Homarus americanus | reverse complement strand
GGACTTTGTCTTACTCGATCAGGGTCCTTTGTTATACTCGACCAGAAGACTTTGTTATACTCGATCAAGGGATATGTTATACTAAATCAGGGGACTTTTTTATACTCGACCAGAGGACTATGTTATACTCGATCAATAGACTTTGTTATACTCTACCAGGGGACTTTTTATACTTGACCAATGGACTTTGTTATACTCGATGAGGGGCCTTTCTTATACTCGATCTGGGGACTTTGTTATACTCGAGCAGGGGACTTTGTTATACTCCATCAGGGGTCTTTTTTATACTCGACAAGAGGACTATGTTATACTCGATCAGGGGACTTTGTTATACTCGACCAGGGGACTTTTTTATACTTGACCAATGGACTTTGTTATACTGAATGTGGGGCCTTTGTTATACTCGATATGGGGACTTTGTTATACTCGAACAGGGGACTTTTTTATACTTGACCAATGAACTTTGTTATACTAATTGAGGGGACTTTGTTATACTCAACCAGAGGACTTTGTTATACTCGATCAGGGGACTTTGTTATACTCAATCAGGAGCCTTTGTTATACCCGATTAGGGGCCTTTGTTATACTCGATGAGGGGGCTTTGTTATACTCGACCAGGGGACTTTGTTATACTCGATCAGGGGACTTTGTTATACTCGACAAGGGGACTTTTTTATAATTAATCAGGGGACATTGTCATACTCGATCAGTGGACTTTCCTATATTTGACCAATGGACTTTGCTATAGTTGACCAGGGGACTTTGTTATACTCGATTAGGGGACTTTGTTATACTTAACCAGGGGACTTTGTTATACTCGATCGGGGGACTTTGTTATACTCGATGAGTGAACTTTCCTATATTTGACCAATGGACTTTGATATACTCGATAAGGGGCTTTTGTTATACTCGATCAGGGGACTTTGTTATACTCGACCAGGGGACTTTGTTATACTCAATCAGAGGACTTTGTTATACTCGAGCAGAGGACTTTGTTATACTCTGTCAGGGGACTTTGTTATACTCGTCCAGGGGGCTTTGTTATACTCGGTCAGGGGACTTTGTTATACTCGATCAGGGGACTTTGTCTTACTCGATCAGGGCCATTTACTATACTCGACCAGGGGACTTTGTTTTAATAGATAAGGGGACTTTGTTATACTCGAACAGGGGACTTTGTTATACTCGGCCAGGGAACTTTTTTATACTCGGTCAGGGGACTTTGTTATACTAGTATCAGGGGACTTTGTTATTCTCGACCAGAGAACTTTGTAGTACTCGACCAGAGGCCTTTGTTATCCTCGGTCAGGGACTATGTTATAATCGACCAGGGGACTTTGTTATACTCGTTCAGGGGACTTTGTTATACTCGACAAGGGGACTTTTTTAGTAATAATCAGAGGACTTTGTCATACTCGATCAGTGGACTTTCGTATATTTGACCAATGGACTTTGTTATGCTCGATGGGGGGTTTTGTTATACTGGGCCAGGAGACTTTGTTATACTCGATGAGGGGATATGTTATACTCGATCAGGGGACTTTGTTATACTCGATTAGGGACTTTGTTATACTCGATCAGGGGACTGTGTTATACTCGTCCAGGGGGCTTTGTTATACTCCGGGATCAGGGACCTTTTGCTTATACTCGATCAGGGACTTTTGTTATACTCGATCAGGGGACTTTGTTATATCGACCAGGGGCCTCAGGTTATATCGGATTTGATTTGGTTATCCTCGATAATGGGACTTTGTTATACTCTCGTCCAGGGGGCTTTGTTATATCAAATAGGGACTTTTGTTCTGACCAAAGTGACTTTTTATATACTGGGACCATGGGGACTTTTATACCTGGATCAGGGGACTTTGTTATACTCGATAAGGAGACTTTGTTCTACTCGATAAGGGGAATTTGTTATACTCGATAAGGGGACTTTGTTAGACTCGATGAGGCGCCTTTGTTATACTAGATGAGGGGAATTTGTTATACTCGATCAGGGGACCTTGTTATACTCGAGCAGGGGGCTTCGTTATACTCGATCAGGGGACTTTGTTATACTCGATGAGGAGGCTTTTTTATAATCGATTAGGGGACTTTGCTATACTCGACCAGGGGACTTTGTTAAACTCAATCAGGGGACTTTGTTATACTCGACCAGGGGACTTATTTATACTTGATCAATGGACTTTGTTATACTCCATGAGGGGCCTTTGTTATACTCGACCAGGGGCCTTTGTTGTACTCGATTAGAAAACTTTGTTATACTCGACCAGGGGACTTTGTTATACTCCACCAGGGACTTTGTTATACTCGAACAGGGGATATGTTATACTCCATCAGGGGACTTTGTTATACTCGGTTCAGGGGTCTTTGTTATACTCGTCCAGTGGGCTTTGTTATACTAGGATCAGGGGACTTTGTTATACTCGATCAAAGGACTTTGTCTTACTCAATGAGGGCCCTTTGTTATACTCGACCAGGTGACTTTGTTATAATCGATCAGCGGACTTTGTTATGCTCGATCTGGGGACTTTGTTATACTGCGCCAGGAGACGTTGTTATACTCGATGAGGGGATATGTTATACTCGATCAGGGTCTTTGTTTTATTGGACCAGGGGACTTTGTTTTACTCGATCAGGGACTTTATTATACTCGATGAGGGGACTTGTTATATTCGTCCAGGGGGCTTTGTTATACTCGATGAGGAGCCTTTGTTATACTCGATATGGGGACTTTGTTATACTCGACCAGGGGACTTTTTTATACTTGACCAATGGACTTTGTTATACTCAATGAGGGGCCTTTGTTATACTCGATCAGGGGACTTTCTTATACTTGACCAGGGGACTTTGTTATACACGATCAGGGGACTTTTTTATACTCGATCAGGGGACTTTGTTATACTCAACAAGAGGACTATGTTATACTCGATCAGGGCACTTTGTTATACTCAATCAGGGACTTTGTTATACTCGATGAGGGGCCTTTTTTATTCTCGATGAGGGGGCTTTGTTATACTCGACCAGGGGACTTTGTTATACTCGACCAGGGGACTTTGTTATACTCGATCAGGGGACTTTGTTATACTCGACAAGAGGACTTTTTTATACTCGGTCAGGGGATATGTTATACTTGATCAGGGGACTTCGTTATACTCGACCAGGGGACTTTGTTATAATCGCCCAGGGGCCTTTGTTATACGTGATTAGAAAACTTTGTTATACTCGACCAGGGGACTTTGTTATACTCGATCAAGGGACTTCTGTTATACTCGATGAGGGGACTTTTTTATACTCGACCAGGGGCCTTTGTTATACAGGATCACCGGACTTTGTTATACTCGAACAAGGGACTTTGTTATACTCGATTAGGGGCCTTTGTTATACTAGATCAGGGGACTTTGTTATACTCGATGAGGGGCCTTTTTTAGACTCGATCAGGGGCCTTTGTTATACTCGATCAGGGTACTTTGTTATACTCGATTAGGGGACTTTCTTATACTCGAGCAGGGGGCTGTGTTATACTCGATCAGGGGACTTTGTTATACTCGATGAGGAGGCTTTGTTATACTCGATCAGGGGACTTTGCTATACTCGGTTCAGGGGTCTTTGTTATACTCGTCCAGTGGGCTTTGTTATACTAGGATTAGGGGACTTTGTTATACTCGATCAAAGGACTTTGTCTTACTCAATGAGGGCCCTTTGTTATACTCGACCAGGGGACTTATTTATACTTGATCAATGGACTTTGTTATAATCCATGAGGGGCCTTTGTTATACTGCGCCAGGAGACGTTGTTATACTCGATGAGGGGATATGTTATACTCGATCAGGGTCTTTGTTATATTGGACCAGGGGACTTTGTTATACTCGATCAGGGACTCTATTATACTCGATGAGGGGACTTTGTTATATTCGTCCAGGGGGCTTTGTTATACTCGATGAGGAGCCTTTGTTATACTCGATATGGGGACTTTGTTATACTCGACCAGGAGAGTTTTTTATACTTGACCAATGGACTTTGTTATACTCAATGAGGGGCCTTTGTTATACTCGATCAGGGGACTTTCTTATACTTGACCAGGGGTCTTTGTTATACACGATCAGGGGACTTTTTTATACTCGATCAGGAGACTTTGTTATACTCAATCAGGGACTTTGTTATACTCGATGAGGGGCCTTTGTTATACTCGATAAGGGGGCTTTGTTATACTCGACCAGGGGACTTTGTTATAGTCGACCAGGGGACTTTGTTATACTCGATCAGGGGACTTTGTTATACTCGACAAGAGGACTTTGTTATACTCGGTCAGGGGAAATGTTATATTCGATCAGGGGACTTTGTTATACTCGACCAGGGGACTTTGTTATAATCGCCCAGGGGCCTTTGTTATACGCGATTAGAAAACTTTGTTATATTCAACCAGGGGACTTTGTTATACTCGATCAAGGGACTTCTGTTATACTCGATGAGGGGACTTTGTTATACTCGACCAGGGGCCTTTGTTTTACAGGATCACCGGACTTTGTTATACTCGAACAGGGGACTTTGTTATACTCAATCAGGGACTTTGTTATACTCGTTGAGGGGCCTTTGTTATTCTCGATGAGGGGGCTTTGTTATACTCGACCAGGGGTTTTTGTTATACTCGACCAGGGGACTTTGTTATACTCGATCAGGGGACTTTGTTATACTCGACAAGAGGACTTTTTTATACTCGGTCAGGGGATATGTTATACTTGATCAGGGGACTTTGTTTTACTCGACCAGGGGACTTTGTTATAATCGCCCAGGGGCCTTTGTTATACGTGATTAGAAAACTTTGTTATACTCGACCTGGGGACTTTGTTATACTCGATCAAGGGACTTCTGTTATACTCGATGAGGGGACTTTGTTATACTCGACCAGGGGCCTTTGTTATACAGGATCACCGGACTTTGTTATACTCGAACAAGGGACTTTGTTATACTCGATTAGGGGCCTTTGTTATACTAGATCAGGGGACTTTGTTATACTCGATGAGGGGCCTTTTTTAGACTCGATCAGGGGCTTTTGTCATACTCGATCAGGGTACTTTGTTATACTCGATTAGGGGACTTTCTTATACTCGAGCAGGGGGCTGTGTTATACTCGATGAGGGGACTTTGTTATACTCGATGAGGAGGCTTTGTTATACTCGATCAGGGGACTTTGCTATACTCGGTTCAGGGGTCTTTGTTATACTCGTCCAGTGGGCTTTGTTATACTAGGATTAGGGGACTTTGTTATACTCGATCAAAGGACTTTGTCTTACTCAATGAGGGCCCTTTGTTATACTCGACCAGGGGACTTATTTATACTTGATCAATGGACTTTGTTATAATCCATGAGGGGCCTTTGTTATACTGCGCCAGGAGACGTTGTTATACTCGATGAGGGGATATGTTATACTCGATCAGGGTCTTTGTTATATTGGACCAGGGGACTTTGTTATACTCGATCAGGGACTTTATTATACTCGATGAGGGGACTTTGTTATATTCGTCCAGGGGGCTTTGTTATACTCGATGAGGAGCCTTTGTTATACTCGATATGGGGACTTTGTTATACTCGACCAGGAGAGTTTTTTATACTTGACCAATGGACTTTGTTATACTCAATGAGGGGCCTTTGTTATACTCGATCAGGGGACTTTCTTATACTTGACCAGGGGACTTTGTTATACACGATCAGGGACTTTTTTATACTCGATCAGGAGACTTTGTTATACTCAATCAGGGACTTTGTTATACTCGATGAGGGGCCTTTGTTATACTCGATGAGGGGGCTTTGTTATACTCGACCAGGGACTTTGTTATAGTCGACCAGGGGACTTTGTTATACTCGATCAGGGGACTTTGTTATACTCGACAAGAGGACTTTGTTATACTCGGTCAGGGGATATGTTATATTCGATCAGGGGACTTTGTTATACTCGACCAGGGGACTTTGTTATAATCGCCCAGGGGCCTTTGTTATACGCGATTAGAAAACTTTGTTATATTCGACCAGGGGACTTTGTTATACTCGATCAAGGGACTTCTGTTATACTCGATGAGGGGACTTTGTTATACTCGACCAGGGGCCTTTGTTATACAGGATCACCGGACTTTGTTATACTCGAACAGGGGACTTTGTTATACTCGAGCAGGAGACTTTGTTTTACTCGATTAGGCGGCTTTGTTATACTCGATGAGGGAACTTTGTTAAATCGATGAGGGGCCTTTGTTATACTCGATTAGGGGCCTTTGTTATACTAGATCAGGGTACTTTGTTAGTCTCGATGAGGGGCCTTTGTTAGACTCGATCAGGGGCCTTTGTTATACTCGATCAGGGGACTTTGTTATACTCGATCACGGGACTTTCTTATACTCGAGCAGGGGACTTTGCTATACTCGACCAGGGGACTTTGTTATACTCGATCAGGGGACTTTGTTATACTCGATGAGGGGCCTTTTTTAGACTCGATCAGGGGCCTTTGTTACACTCAATCAGGGGACTTTGTTATACTCGATGAGGAGGCTTTGTTATACTCGATCAGGGGACTTTGCTATACTCGACCAGGAGACTTTTTTATACTCGATCAGGGGACTTTGTTATACTCGACCAGGGGACTTTTTTATACTTGATCAATGGACTTTGTTATACTCGATGAGGGGCCTTTGTTATACTCGATCTGGGGACTTTGTTATACTCGACCAGGGGACTTTGTTATATGCGATCAGGGGACTTTTTTATACTCGATCAGGGACTTTGTTATACTCAACCAGAGGACTTTGTTATACTTGATCAGGGGACTTTTTTATACTCCATCAGGGGACTTTTTTATACTCAACCAGAGGACTTTGTTATACTCGACTAGGGGACTTTTTTATACTTGACCAATGGACTTTGTTATACTCAATGAGGGGCCTTTGTTATACTCGATGAGGGGACTTTGTTATACTCGACCAGGGGACTTTGTTATATGCGATCAGGGGACTTTTTTATACTCGATCAGGGGACTTTGTCATACTCGATCAGTGGACTTTCCTATATTTGACCAATGGACTTTGCTATACTCGATGAGGGGCTTTTGTTATACTCGATGAGGGGACTTTGTTATACTCGACCAGGGGACTTTGTTATACTCGATCCGGGGACTTTGTTATACTCGAGCAGAGAACTTTGTTATACTCTGTCAGGGGACTTTTTTATACACGTCCAGGTTGCTTTTTTATACTCAGTCAGGGGACTTTATTATACTCGATCAGGGATAAATTGTCTTACTCGATTAGGACCCTTTGCTATACTCGACAAGGGGACTTTGTTTTAATCGATCAGGGGACTTTGTTATACTCGATCAGGGGACTTTGTTATACTGGGCCAGAGGACTTTTTGTATACTCGGTCAGGGGACTTTGTTATACTAGTATCAGAGGACTTTGTTATTCTCGACCAGGGGACTTTGTTATACTCGACCAGAGGCCTTTGTTATCCTCGGTCCGGGATTATGTTATAATCTATCAGGGGACTTTGTTATGCTCGATTGGGGCTTTGTTATACTGGGCCAGGAGACTTTGTTATACTCGATGAGGGATATGTTATACTCGATCAGGGGACTTTGTTATACTCGATCACGGGACTTTTGTTATACTCGATTAGGGGACTTTGTTATACTCGATCACGGGACTTTTGTTATACTCGATCAGGGGACTTTGTTATACTCGTCCAGGGGGCTTTGTTATACTCGACCAGGGGACTTTGTTATAATCGATCAAGGGACTTTGTTATGCTCGATATGGGGACTTTGTTATACTGGGCCAGGGGACATTTTTATACTCGATCAGCGGACTTTGTTATACTCGATAAGGGGACTTTGTTGTACTCGATAAGGGGAATTTGTTATACTCGATAAGGGGGCTTTGTTATACTTAGATCAGGGGACTTTGTTATTCTCGACCAGGGGACTTTGTTATACTCGACCAGAGGCCTTTGTTATACTCGGTCCGGGGACTTTGTTATATTCGTCCAGGGGGCTTTGTTATACTCGATCAGAGGACTTTGTTATACTCGACCAGGGGACTTTGTTGTAATCGATCAGGGGACTTTGTTATGCTCGATCTGGGGACTTTGTTATACTCGATGAGAAGACTTTGTTATATTCATCCAGGGGGCTTTGTTATACTCGATCAGGGAACTTGGTTTTACTCGATCAGGGACTTTATTATACTCGACAAGGGGCCTTTTTTTATACTTGACCAATGGACTTTGTTATACTCAATGAGGGGCCTTTGTTATACTCGATCAGGGGACTTTTTTATACTCGACCAGGGGACTTTGTTATACACGATCAGGGGACTTTGTTATACACGATCAGGGGACTTTTATATACTCGATCAAGGGACTTTGTTATACTCAACCAGAGGACTCTGTTATACTCGATCAGGGGACTTTGTTATACTCAATCAGGGGACTTTGTTAAACTCGATGAGGGCCCTTTGTTATACTCGATGAGGGGGCTTTGGTTATACTCGACCAGGGGACTTTGTTATATTCGACCAGGGGACTTTGTTATACTCGACCAGGGGACTTTGTTATACTCGACCAGGGGACTTTTTTATACATGACCAATGGACTTTGCTATACTCGATGAGGAGGCTTTGTTATACTCGATCAGGGGACTTTGCTATACTCGACCAGGGGCCTTTGAATACTCGATTAGAAAACTTTGTTATACTCGACCAGGGGACTTTGTTATACTCGATCAAGGGACTTATGTTATACTCGATGAGGGGACTTTGTTATACTCGACCAGGGGCCTTTGTTATACAGGATCACCGGACTTTGTTATACTCGATAAGGGGACTTTGTTATACTCGGTAAGGGGAATTTGTTATACTCGATAAGAGGATTTTGTTAGACTCGAACAGGGGACTTTGTTATACTCGACCAGGGGACTTTGTTATACTCGAAGAGGGGCCTTTGTTATACTCGATCTGGGGACTTTGTTATACTCGACCAGGGGACTTTGTTATACTCGACCAGGGGACTTTTTTATACTTGACCAATGGACTTTGTTATACTCAATGAGGGGCCTTTGTTATACTCGATCAGGGGACTTTGTTATACTCGACCAAGGGACTTTGTTATATGCGATCAGGGGACTTTTTTATACTCGATCAGGGACTTTGTTATACTCAACCAGAGGACTATGTTATACTCGATCAGGGGACTTTGTTATACTCAATCAGGGGACTTTGTTATACTCGATTAGGGGCCTTTGTTATAATCGATGAGGGGGGCTTTGTTATACTCGACCAGGGGACATTGTTATACTCGATCAGGGGACTTTGTTGTACTCGACAAGGGGACTTTTTTATAATTAATCAGGGACTTTGTCATACTCGATCAGTGGACTTTCCTATATTTGACCAATGGACTTTGCTATACTCGATGAGGGGCTTTTGTTATACTCGATCAGGGGACTTTGTTATACTCGACCAGGGGACTTTGTTATACTCGATCAGGGGACTTTGTTATACTCGAGCAGAGGACTTTGGTATATTCGATCAGGGGATATGTTATACTCGATCAGGGGACTTTGTTATGATCGGTTCAGGGGTCTTTGTTATACTCGTCCAATGGGCTTTGTTATACTAGGATCAGGGGACTTTGTTATACTCGATCAGGGGTCTTTGTTATACTCGATTAGAAAACTTTGTTATACTCGACCAGGGGACTTTGTTATACTCCACCAGGGACTTTGTTATACTCGATCAGGGGATATGTTATATTCGATCAGGGGACTTTGTTATGCTCGGTTCAGGGGGCCTTGTTATACAAGGCTCAGGGGACATTGTTATTCTCGACCAGGGGACTTTGTTATACTCGACCAGCGGCCTTTGTTATACTCGGTCAGGAGACTTTGGTCTGGGGACTTTGTTATACTGGGTCAGGAAACGTTGTTATACTCGATCAGGGGACTTTGTTAATCTCGACCAGGGGACTTTGTTATACTCGACCAGAGGCCTTTGTTATACTCGGTCTGGGGACTTTGTTATAATCGATCAGGGGACTTTGTTATGCTCGATCTGAGGACTTTGTTATACTGGGCCTGGAGACTTTGTTATACTCGATCAGGGGATATGATATATTCGATCAGGGGACTTTGTTATACTGGACCAGGGGACTTTGTTATACCTGATCAGGGGACTTTGTTATACTCGATCCGGGGACTTTGTTATACTCGATATGGGGGCTTTGTTATACGGGGCCAGGGGACTTTTTTATACTCGATCAGGGGACTTTGTATTACACGACCAGGGGACTTTTGTTATACTCGATCAGGAGCCTTTGTTATACTCGATCACCGGACTTTGTTATACTCGATAAGGGGTCTTTGTAATACTCGATAAGGGAATTTGTTATACTCGATAAGGGGACTTTGTTAGACTCGAACAGGGGACTTTGTTATACTCGGCCAGGGGTGTTTGTTATACTCGATTAGGCGGCTTAGTTATACTCGTTCAGGTGACTTTGTTATACTTGATGAGGGGGCTTTCTTATACTCGATCAAGGGCCTTTGTTATACTACATAAGGGGACTTTGTTATACTCGGTTCAGGGGTCTTTGTTATACCCGTCCAGTGGGCTTTGTTATACTAGGATCAGGGGACTTTGTTATACTCGATGAAGGGACTTTGCCTTACTCGATGAGGGCCCTTTGTTATACTCGACCAGGGGACTTTGCTATAATCGATCATGGGACTTTATTATGTTCGATATGGGGACTTTGTTATACTCGATCAAGGACTTTGTTATACTCGACAAGGGGACTTTTTTATACTTGTCCAGGGGGCTTTGTTATACTCGATCAGGGGACTTTGTTATACTCGATCAGGGACTTTGTTATACTCGATCAGGGGACTTTTTTATACTTGTCCAGGGGGCTTTGTTATACTCGATCAGGGGACTTTGTTATACTCGATCAAGGACTTTGATATACTCGACAAAGGGACTTTTTTATACTTGACCAATGGACTTTGTTATACTCGATGAGGGGCCTTTGTTATACTCGATCTGGGGACTTTGTTATACTCGACCAGGGGACTGTTTTATAATTGACCAATGGACTTTGTTATACTCGACCAGGGGACTTTGTTATAATCGATCAGAGGACTTTGTTATGCTCGATCTGGGGACTTTGTTATACTGCGCCAGGAGACGTTGTTATACTCGATGAGGGGATATGTTATACTCGATCAGGGTCTTTGTTATATTGGACCAGGGGACTTTGTTATACTCGATCAAGGACTTTGTTATACTCGACAAAGGGACTTTTTTATACTTGACCAATGGACTTTGTTATACTCGATGAGGGGCCTTTCTTATACTCGATTAGGGGACTTTGTTATACTCGTCCAGGGGGCTTTGTTATACTCGATCAGGGGACTTTGTTATACTCGACCAGGGGCCTTTGTTATACTCGATCACCGGATTTTGTTAGACTCGAACAGGGGACTTTGTTTTACTCGACTAGGGTACTTTGTTATCCTCGATTAGGCGGCTTTGTTATACTCGATCAGGGAACTTTGTTATACTCGATGAGGGGCCTTTGTTATACTCGTTCAGGGGCCTTTGTTATACTAGATCAAGGGACTTTGTTATACTCGATGAGGGGCCTTTTTTGGACTCGATCAGGGGCCTTTGTTATACTCGATCAGAGGACTTTGTTATACTCGATCAGGGGACTTTCTTATACTTGAGCAGGGGGCAGTGTTATACTCGATCAGGGGACTTTGTTATACTCGATGTGGAGGCTTTTTTATACTCGATGAGGGGACTTTGCTATACTCGACCAGGGGACTTTGTTTTACTCGATTAGGGGACTTTGTTATACTCGACCAGGGGACCTTTTTAAACTTGACCAATGGACTTTGTTATACTCGCTGAGGGGCCTTTGTTATACTCGATCTGGGGACTTTGTTATACTCGATCAGGGGACTTTGTTATACTCCATCAGGGGACTTTTTTATACTCGACCAGAGGACTTTGTTATACTCGATCAGGGGACTTTGTTATACTCGACCAAGGGACTTTTTTATACTTGACCAATGGACTTTGTTATACTCAATGAGGGGCCTTTGTTATACTCGACCAGGGGACTTTGTTATACTCGACCAGGGGACTTTGTTATATGCGATCAGAGGACTTTTTTATACTCGATTAGGGACTTTGTTATTCTCAACCAGAACACTTTGTTATACTCGATCAGGGGACTTTGTTATACTCATTCAGGGGACTTTGTTATACTCGACAAGGTGACTTTTTTATAATCAATCAGGGGACATTGTCATACTCGATCAGTGGACTTTCCTATATTTGACCAATGGACTTTGCTATACTCGATGAGGGGCTTTTAATATACTCGATAAGGGGACTTTGTTATACTCGATCAGGGGATATGTTATACTCGATCAGGGGACTTTGTTATGCTCGGTTCAGGGGTCTTTGTTATACTCGTCCATTGGGCTTTGTTATACTAGGATCAGGGGACTTTGTTATACTCGATCAGGGGACTTTGTCTTACTCGATGATGGCCCTTTGTTATACTCCACCAGGGGACTTTGTTATAATCGATCAGGGGACTTTGTTATGCTCCATCTGGGGACTTTGTTATACTGCGCCAGGAGACGTTGTTATCCTTGATGAGGGGATATGTTATACTCGATCAAGGGACTTTGTTATACTGGACCAGGAGACTTTGTTATACTCGATCAGGGGACTTTGTTATACTCGTCCAGGGGGCTTTGTTATGCTCGATCTAGGGACTTTCTTATAGTGGGTCAGGAAACGTTGTTATACTCGATCAGGGGATATGTTATACTCGATCAGGGGACTTTGTTATACTGGACCAGGGGACTTTGTTATACTCGTCCAGGGGGCTTTGTTATATTACGATCAGCGGACTTTGTTATTCTCGACAAGGGGACTTTGTTATACTCGACCAGAGGCCTTTGTTATACTCGGTCTGGGTGACTTTGTTATAATCGATCAGGGGACTTTGTTATGCTCGATCTGGGGAATTTGTTATACTGGGCCTGGATTCTTTGTTATACTCGATCAGGGGATATGTTATACTCGATCAGGGGACTTTTTTATACTTGACCAGAGGACTTTGTTTTACTCGATCAGAGGATATGTTATACTCGATCAGTGGACTTTGTTATACTCGATTAGGGGCCTTTGTTATACTCGATGAGGGGGCTTTGTTATACTCGACCAGGGGACTTTGTTATACTCGATCAGGGAACTTTGTTATACTCAACCAGGGGACTTTTTTAAAATTAATCAGGGGACTTTGTCATACTCGATCAGGGGAATTTTGTTATACGCGATCAGGGGATATGTTATACTCGATCAGGGGACTTTGTTATACTCAACCAGAGGACTTTGTTATACTCGATCAGGGGACTTTGTTATACTCAATCATGGGACTTTGTTATACTCGATGAGGGGTTTTGGTTATCCTCGATCAGGGGATTTTGTTATACTCGATCAGGGGACTTTGTTATACTGGACCAGGAGGCTTTGTTATACTCGATCAGGGGACTTTGCTATACTCGGTTCAGGGGTTTTTGTTATACTCGTCCAGTGGGCTTTGTTATACTAGGATTAGGGGACTTTGTTATACTCGATCAAAGGACTTTGTCTTACTCAATGAGGGCCCTTTGTTATACTCGACCAGGGGATTTATTTATTCTTGATCAATGGACTTTGTTATAATCCATGAGGGGCCTTTGTTATACTCGACCAGGGGCCTAGGTTGTACTCGATTAGAAATCTTTGTTATACTCGACCAGGGGACTTTGTTATACTCCACCAGGGAATTTGTTATACTCGAGCAGGGGATATGTTATACTCCATCAGGGGACTTTGTTATACTCGGTTCAGGGGTCTTTGTTATACTCGTCCAGTGGGCTTTGTTATACTAGGATCAGGGGACTTTGTTATACTCGATCAAAGGACTTTGTCTTACTCAATGAGGGCCCTTTGTTATACTCGACCAGGGGACTTTGTTATAATCGATCAGGGGACTTTGTTATGCTCGATCTGGGGACTTTGTTATACTGCGCCAGGAGACGTTGTTATACTCGATGAGGGGATATGTTATACTCGATCAGGGTATTTGTTATATTGGACCAGGGGACTTTGTTATACTCGATCAGGGACTTTATTATACTCGATGAGGGGACTTTGTTATATTCGTCCAGGGGGCTTTGTTATACTTGATGAGGAGCCTTTGTTATACTCGATATGGGGACTTTGTTATACTCGACTAGGGGACTTTTTTATACTTGACCAATGGACTTTGTTATACTCAATGAGGGGCCTTTGTTATACTCGATCAGGGGACTTTCTTATACTTGACCAGGGGACTTTGTTATACACGATCAGGGGACTTTTTTATACTCGATCAGGAGACTTTGTTATACTCAACCAAAGGACTATGTTATACTCGATGAGGGCCTTTGTTATACTCGATGAGGGGGCTTTGTTATACTCGACCAGGGGACTTTGTTATACCCGACCAGGGGACTTTGTTATACTCGATCAGGGGACTTTGTTATACTCGACAAGAGGACTTTGTTATACTCGGTCAGGGGATATGTTATACTCGATCAGGGGACTTTGTTATACTCGACCAGGGGACTTTGTTATAATCGCCCAGGGGCCTTTGTTATACGCAATTAGAAAACTTTGTTATATTCTACCAGGGGAATTTGGTATACTCGATCAAGGGACTTCTGTTATACTCGATGAGGGGACTTTGTTATACTCGACCAGGGGCCTTTGTTATACAGGATCACCGGACTTTGTTATACTCGAACAGGGGACTTTGTTATACTCGAGCAGGAGACTTTGTTATACTCGATTAGGCGGCTTTGTTATACTCGATGAGGGAACTTTGTTAAATCGATGAGGGGCCTTTGTTATACTCGATTAGGGGCCTTTGTTATACTAGATCAGGGTACTTTGTTATACTCGATGAGGGGCCTTTGTTAGACTCGATCAGGGGCCTTTGTTATACTCGATCAGGGGACTTTGTTATACTCGATCACGGGACTTTCTTATACTCGAGCAGGGGACTTTGCTATACTCGACCAGGGGACTTTGTTATACTCGATCAGGGGACTTTGTTATACTCGATGAGGGGCCTTTTTTAGACTCGATCAGGGGCCTTTGTTATACTCGATCAGGGGACTTTGTTATACTCGATGAGGAGGCTTTGTTATACTCGATCAGGGGACTTTGCTATACTCGACCAGGAAACTTTGTTATACTCGATCAGGGGACTTTGTTATACTCGATCAGGGGACTTTGTTATACTCGATGAGGAGGCTTTGTTATGCTCGATGAGGGGCCTTTGTTATACTCGATCTGGGGACTTTGTTATACTCGAGCAGGGGACTTTGTTATACTCCATCAGGGGACTTTTTTATACTCAACCAGAGGACTTTGTTATACTCGACTAGGGGACTTTTTTATACTTGACCAATGGACTTTGTTATACTCAATGAGGGGCCTTTGTTATACTCGATCAGGGACTTTGTTATACTCAACCAGAGGACTTTGTTATACTTGATCAGGGGACTTTGTTATACTCAATCAGGGGACTTTGTCATACTCGTTCAGTGGACTTTCCTATATTTGACCAATGGACTTTGCTATACTCGATGAGGGGCTTTTGTTATACTCGATGAGGGGACTTTGTTATACTCGACCAGGGGACTTTGTTATACTCGATCCGGGGACTTTATTATACTCGAGCAGAGAACTTTGTTATACTCTGTCAGGGGACTTTTTTATACACGTCCAGGTTGCTTTGTTATACTCAGTCAGGGGACTTTATTATACTCGATCAGGGATAAATTGTCTTACTCGATCAGTACCCTTTGCTATGCTCGACAAGGGGACTTTGTTTTAATCGATCAGGGGACTTTGTTATACTCGATCAGGGGACTTTGTTATACTGGGCCAGAGGACTTTTTGTATACTCGGTCAGGGGACTTTGTTATACTAGTATCAGAGGACTTTGTTATTCTCGACCAGGGGACTTTGTTATACTCGACCAGAGGCCTTTGTTATCCTCGGTCCGGGATTATGTTATAATCTATCAGGGGACTTTGTTATGCTCGATCTGGGGCTTTGTTATACTGGGCCAGGAGACTTTGTTATACTCGATGAGGGGATATGTTATACTCGATCAGGGGACTTTGTTATACTCGATCACGGGACTTTTGTTATACTCGATTAGGGGACTTTGTTATACTCGATCACGGGACTTTTGTTATACTCGATCAGGGGACTTTGTTATACTCGTCCAGGGGGCTTTGTTATACTCGACCAGGGGACTTTGTTATAATCGATCAAGGGACTTTGTTATGCTCGATATGGGGACTTTGTTATACTGGGCCAGGGGACATTTTTATACTCGATCAGCGGACTTTGTTATACTCGATAAGGGGACTTTGTTGTACTCGATAAGGGGAATTTGTTATACTCGATAAGGGGGCTTTGTTATACTTAGATCAGGGGACTTTGTTATTCTCGACCAGGGGACTTTGTTATACTCGACCAGAGGCCTTTGTTATACTCGGTCCGGGGACTTTGTTATATTCGTCCAGGGGGCTTTGTTATACTCGATCAGAGGACTTTGTTATACTCGACCAGGGGACTTTGTTTGTAATCGATCAGGGGACTTTATTATGCTCGATCTGGGGACTTTGTTATACTCGATGAGAAGACTTTGTTATATTCATCCAGGGGGCTTTGTTATACTCGATCAGGGAACTTTGTTTTACTCGATCAGGGACTATATTATACTCGACAAGGGGCCTTTTTTATACTTGACCAATGGACTTTGTTATACTCAATGAGGGGCCTTTGTTATACTCGATCAGGGGACTTTCTTATACTCGACCAGGGGACTTTGTTATACACGATCAGGGGACTTTTATATACTCGATCAAGGGACTTTGTTATACTCAACCAGAGGACTCTGTTATACTCGATCAGGGGACTTCGTTATACTCAATCAGGGGACTTTGTTATACTCGATGAGGGGCCTTTGTTATACTCGATGAGGGGGCTTTGTTATACTCGACCAGGGGACTTTGTTATATTCGACCAGGGGACTTTGTTATACTCGACCAGGGGACTTTTGTTATAATCGACCAGGGGCCTTTGAATACTCGATTAGAAAACTTTGTTATACTCGACCAGGGGACTTTGTTATACTCGATCAAGGGACTTATGTTATACTCGATGAGGGGACTTTGTTATACTCGACCAGGGGCCTTTGTTATACAGGATCACCGGACTTTGTTATACTCGATAAGGGGACTTTGTTATACTCGGTAAGGGGAATTTGTTATACTCGATAAGAGGATTTTGTTAGACTCGAACAGGGGACTTTGTTATACTCGACCAGGGGACTTTGTTATACTCGATTAGGCGGCTTTGTTATACTCGATCAGGGAACTTTGTTATACTCGATGAGGGGCCTTTGTTATACTCGATGAGGGTCCTTTGTTATACTAGATCAGGGGACTTTGTTATACTCGATCAGGGGACTTTCTTATACTCGAGCAGGATGCTGTGTTATACTCGATCAGGGGACTTTGTTATACTCGGTCATGGGACTTTGTTATACTCGACCAGGGGAATTTTTTATACTTGACCAATGGACTTTGGTTATACTCGAAGAGGGGCCTTTGTTATACTCGATCTGGGGACTTTGTTATACTCGACCAGGGGACTTTGTTATACTCGACCAGGGGACTTTTTATACTTGACCAATGGACTTTGTTATACTCGATGAGGGGCCTTTGTTATACTCGATCAGGGCCTTTGTTATACTCGATCAGGGGACTTTGTTATACTCGACCAGGGGCCTTTGTTATACTCGATCACCGGATTTTGTTAGACTCGAACAGGGGACTTTGTTTTACTCGACTAGGGTACTTTGTTATCCTCGATTAGGCGGCTTTGTTATACTCGATCAGGGAACTTTGTTATACTCGATGAGGGGCCTTTGTTATACTCGTTCAGGGGCCTTTGTTATACTAGATCAAGGGACTTTGTTATACTCGATGAGGGGCCTTTTTTGGACTCGATCAGGGGCCTTTGTTATACTCGATCAGAGGACTTTGTTATACTCGATCAGGGGACTTTCTTATACTCGAGCAGGGGGCAGTGTTATACTCGATCAGGGGACTTTGTTATACTCGATGTGGAGGCTTTTTTATACTCGATGAGGGGACTTTGCTATACTCGACCAGGGGACTTTGTTATACTCGATCAGGGGACTTTGTTATACTCGACCAGGGGACCTTTTTATACTTGACCAATGGACTTTGTTATACTCGATGAGGGGCCTTTGTTATACTCGATCTGGGGACTTTGTTATACTCGATTAGGGGACTTTGTTATACTCCATCAGGGGACTTTTTTATACTCGACCAGAGTACTTTGTTATACTCGATCAAGGGACTTTGTTATACTCGACCAGGGGACTTTTTTATACTTGACCAATGGACTTTGTTATACTCACTGAGGGGCCTTTGTTATACTCGACCAGGGGACTTTGTTATACTCGACCAGGGGACTTTGTTATATGCGATCAGAGGACTTTTTTATACTCGATCAGGGACTTTGTTATTCTCAACCAGAACACTTTGTTATACTCGATCAGGGGACTTTGTTATACTCAATCAGGGGACTTTGTTATACTCGACAAGGTGACTTTTTTATAATTAATCAGGGGACATTGTCATACTCGATCAGTGGACTTTCCTATATTTGACCAATGGACTTTGCCTTACTCGATGAGGGGCTTTTAATATACTCGATCAGGGGACTTTGTTATACTCGATCAGGGGATATGTTATACTCGATCAGGGGACTTTGTTATGCTCGGTTCAGGGGTCTTTGTTATACTCGTCCATTGGGCTTTGTTATACTAGGATCAGGGGACTTTGTTATACTCGATCAGGGGACTTTGTCTTACTCGATGATGGCCCTTTGTTATACTCCACCAGGGGACTTTGTTATAATCGATCAGGGGACTTTGTTATGCTCCATCTGGGGACTTTGTTATACTGCGCCAGGAGACGTTGTTATCCTTGATGAGGGGATATGTTATACTCGATCAGGGGACTTTGTTATACTGGACCAGGAGACTTTGTTATACTCGATCAGGGGACTTTGTTATACTCGTCCAGGGGGCTTTGTTATGCTCGATCTAGGGACTTTCTTATAGTGGGTCAGGAAACGTTGTTATACTCGATCAGGGGATATGTTATACTCGATCAGGGGACTTTGTTATACTGGACCATGGGACTTTGTTATACTCGTCCAGGGGGCTTTGTTATATTACGATCAGCGGACTTTGATATTCTCGACAAGGGGACTTTGTTATACTCGACCAGAGGCCTTTGTTATACTCGGTCTGGGTGACTTTGTTATAATCGATCAGGGGACTTTGTTATGCTCGATCTGGGGAATTTGTTATACTGGGCCTGGATTCTTTGTTATACTCGATCAGGGGATATGTTATACTCGATCAGGGGACTTTTTTATACTTGACCAGAGGACTTTGTTTTACTCGATCAGAGGATATGTTATACTCGATCAGTGGACTTTGTTATACTCGATTAGGGGCCTTTGTTATACTCGATGAGGGGGCTTTGTTATACTCGACCAGGGGACTTTGTTATACTCGATCAGGGAACTTTGTTATACTCAACCAGGGGACTTTTTTAAAATTAATCAGGGGACTTTGTCATACTCGATCAGGGGAATTTTGTTATACGCGATCAGGGGATATGTTATACTCGATCAGGGGACTTTGTTATACTCAACCAGAGGACTTTGTTATACTCGATCAGGGGACTTTGTTATACTCAATCATGGGACTTTGTTATACTCGATGAGGGGTTTTGGTTATCCTCGATCAGGGGATTTTGTTATATTCGACCAGGGGACTTTGTTACACTCGATCAGGAGACTTTGTTATACTCGACCAGGGGAATTTGTTATACTTGATCAGGGGACTTTGTTATACTCGTCTAGGGGGCTTTTTTATACACGATCAGGGGACTGTGTAATACTCGATCAGGGGACTTTGTCCTACTCGATCAGGGCCCTTTGCTATACTCGACCAGGGAACTTTGTTATAATCGATCAGGGGACTTTGTTATACTGGACCAGGGGACTTTTTTTTACCCGATGAGGGGGCTGTGTTATACTCGATCAGGGGACTTTGGTTATACTCGATCAGGGGACTTTGTTATACTCGACCAGGGGCCTTTGTTATACTCGATCAGGGGACTTTTTTATACTCGATAAGAGGAATTTGTTATACTCGATCAGGGGACTTTGTATTTCTCGATCAGGGCCCTTTGCTATACTCAACCAGGGGACTTTGTTATAATCGAATCAGGGGACTTTGCTATGCTCGATATCGGGACATTGTTATACTTGGCCAGGGGACTATTTTTACTCGATCAGGGGACTTTGTTATACTAGTATCAGGGAACTTTGTTATTCTCGACCAGGGGACTTTGTTATACTCGGTCAGGGACTTTGTTATAATCAATCAGGGGACTTTGTTATGCTCGATCTGGGGACTTTGTTATACTGGGCCAGGAGACTGTGTTATACTCGATCAGGGGATATATTATACTCGATCAGGGGACTTTGTTATACTGGACCAGGGAACTTTGTTATACTCGATCAGGGGACTTTGTTATACTCGATCAGGGGACTTTGTTATACTCGTCCAGGGGGCTTTGTTGTACTCGATCACCGGACTTTGTTATACTCGATCAGGGGACTTGTCTTACTCGATATGGAGACTTTGTTATACCGGGCCAGGGGACTTTTTTATACTCGATCATGGGACTTTGTTATACACGATCAGGGAACTTTTGTTATACTCGATCAGGGGCCTTTGTTATACTCGATCACCGGACTTTGTTATACTCGATAAGGGGTCTTTGTAATACTCGATAAGGGGAATTTGCTATACTCGATAAGGGGACTTTGTTAGACTCGAACAGGGGACTTTGTTATACTCGACCAGGGGACTTTGTTATACTCGATTAGGCGGCTTAGTTATACTCGATCAGGTGACTTTGTTGTACTCGATCACCGGACTTTGTTATACTCGATAAGGGGTCTTTGTAATACTCGATAAGGGGAATTTGCTATACTCGATAAGGGGACTTTGTTAGTCTCGAACAGGGGCCTTTGTTATACTAGATAAGGGGACTTTGTTATACTCGGTTCAGGGGTCTTTGTTATACTCGTCCAGTGGGCTTTGTTATACTTGGATCAGGGACTTTGTTATACTCGATCAAGGGACTTTGTCTTACTCGATGAAGGCCCTTTGTTATACTCGACCAGGGGACATTGTTATATTCGATCAGGGGACAATGTTTTGTTCGATCTGGGGACTTTGTTATACTGCGCCAGGAGACGTTGTTATACTCGATGAGGGGATATGTTATACTCGATCAGGGTCTTTGTTATATTGGACCAGGGGACTTTGTTATACTCGATCAGGGGACTTTGTTATACTCGTCCACGGGGCTTTGTTATACTCGATCAGGGGACTTTGTTATACTCGATCAAGGACTTTGTTATACTCGACAAGGGGACTTTTTTATACTTGACCAATGGACTTTGTTATACTCGATGAGGGGCCTTTGTTATACTCGATCTGGGGACTTTGTTATACTCGATCAGGGGACTTTTTTATACTTGACCAATGGACTTTGTTATACTTGACCAGGGGACTTTGTTATAATCGATGAGGGGACTTTGTTTTGTTCGATCTGGGGACTTTGTTATACTGCGCCAGGAGACGTTGTTATACTCGATGAGGGGATATGATATACTCGTCCAGGGTCTTTGTTATATTGGTCCAGGGAACTTTGTTATACTCGATCAGGGGACTTTGTTATACTCGTCCATGGGGCTTTGTTATGCTCGATCTAGGGACTTTGTTAAACTGGGTCAGGAAACGTTGTTATACTCGATCAGGGGACTTTGTTATACTGGACCAGGGGACTTTGTTATACTCGTCCAGGGGGCTTTGTTATATTAGGATCAGGGGACTTTGTTATTATCGACCAGGGGACTTTGTTATACTCGACCAGAGGCCTTTCTTATACTCGGTCGGTTGAGTTTGTTATAATCGATAAGGGGACTTTGTTATGCTCGATCTGGGGACTTTCTTATACTGGGCTAGGAGACTTTGTTATACTCGATCAGGGGATATGTTATACTCGATCAGGGGACTTTTTTATACTTGACCAGAGGACTTTGTTATACTCGATCAGGGGATATGTTATACTCGATCAGTGGACTTTGTTATACTCGATTAGGGGCATTTGTTATACTCGATGAGGGGGCTTTTTATACTCGACCAGGGGACTTTGTTATACTCGATCAGGGAACTTTGTTATACTCAACCAGGGGACTTTTTTAAAATTAATCATGGGACTTTGTCATCCTCGATCAGGGGAATTTTGTTATACTCGATCAGGGGATATGTTATACTCGATCAGGGGACCTTGTTATACTCAACAAGAGGACTTTGTTATACTCGATAAGGGGACTTTGTTATACTCAATCAGGGGACTTTGTTATGCTCGATTAGGGGCCTTTGTTATACTCGATGAGGGGGCTTTGTTATACTCGACAAGGGGACTTTGTTATACTCGATCAGGGAACTTTGTTATACTCAACCAGGGGACTTTTTTAAAATTAATCAGGGGACTTTGTCATACTCGAACCAGGGGAATTTTGTTATACGCGATCAGGGGATATGTTATACTCGATCAGGGGACTTTGTTATACTCAACCAGAGGTCTTTGTTATACTCGATCAGGGGATTTTGTTATACTCAATCATGGGACTTTGTTATACTCGATGAGGGGTTTTGGTTATCCTCGATCAGGGGACTTTGTTATACTCGACCAGGGGACTTTGTTATACTCGATCAGGGGACTTTGTTATACTCGACCAGAGGGCTTTTTTATACTCGATCAGGGGATATGATATACTCGATGAGGGGATTTTCTATACTTGATTAGGGGACTTGGTTATACTCGATCAGGGGAATTTTGTTATACTCGATTAGAGGACTTTATTATACTCGACCAGGGGCCTTTGTTATACTCGATAAGAAAACTTTGTTTTACTCGACCAAGGGACTTTGTTATACTCGATCAAGGGACTTTTGTTATACTCGATCAGGGGACTTAGTTATACTCGTCCAGGGTCCTTTGTTATACTCGATCAGGGGACTTTGTTATACTGGACCAGGGGACTTTTTTATACCCGATCAGGGTCCTTTGCTATACTCGATCACCGGACTTTGTTATACTCGATAAGGGGTCTTTGTTATACTCGATATGGGGACTTTGTTATACCGGGCCAGGGGACTTTTTTATACTCGATCAGGTGACTTTGTTATACACGATCAGGGAACTTTTGTTATACTCGATCAGGGGCCTTTGTTATACTCGATCACCGGACTTTGTTATACTCGATAAGGGGTCTTTGTAATACTCGATAAGGGGAATTTGCTATACTCGATAAGGGGACTTTGTTAGACTCGAACAGGGGACTTTGTTATACTCGACCAGGGGACTTTGTTATACTCGATTAGGCGGCTTAGTTATACTCGATCAGGTGACTTTGTTATACTCGATGAGGGGCCTTTCTTATACTCGATCAGGGGCCTTTGTTATACTAGATAAGGGGACTTTGTTATACTCGGTTCAGGGGTCTTTGTTATACTCGTCCAGTGGGCTTTGTTATACTAGGATCAGGGGACTTTGTTATACTCGATCAAGGGACTTTGTCTTACTCGATGAGGGCCCTTTGTTATACTCGACCAGGGGACATTGTTATAATTGATCAGGGGACTTTGTTTTGTTCGATCTGGGGACTTTGTTATACTGCGCCAGGAGACGTTGTTATATTCGATGAGGGGATATGTTATACTCGATCAGGGTCTTTGTTAGATTGGACCAGGGGACTTTGTTATACTCGATCAGGGGACTTTGTTATACTCGTCCACTGGGCTTTGTTATACTCGATCAGGGGACTTTGTTATACTCGATCAAGGACTTTGTTATACTCGATCAGGGGACTTTTTTATACTTGACCAATGGACTTTGTTATACTCGACCAGGGGACTTTGTTATAATCGATCAGGGGACTTTGTTTTGTTCGATCTGGGGACTTTGTTATTCTGCGCCAGGAGACGTTGTTATACTCGATGAGGGGATATGATATACTCGACCAGGGTCTTTGTTATATTGGTCCAGGAAACTTTGTTATACTCGATCAGGGACTTTGTTATACTCGATCAGGGGACTTTGTTATACTCGTCCAGGGGGCTTTCTTATGCTCGATCTAGGGACTTTGTTATACTGGTTCAGGAAACGTTGTTATACTCGATCAGGGGACTTTGTTATACTGGACCAGGGGACTTTGTTATACTCGTCCAGGGGGCTTTGTTATATTAGGATCAGGGGACTTTGTTATTATCGACCAGGGGACTTTGTTATACTCGACCAGAGGCCTTTCTTATACTCGGTCGGGTGACTTTGTTATAATCGATCAGGGGACTTTGTTATGCTCGATCTGGGGACTTTGTTATACTGGGCCTGGAGACTTTGTTATACTCGATCAGGGGATATGTTATAGTCGATCAGGGGACTTTTTTATACTTGACCAGAGGACTTTGTTATACTCGATCAGGGGATATGTTATACTCGATCAGTGGACTTTGTTATACTCGATTAGGGGCCTTTGTTATACTCGATGAGGGGGCTTTGTTATACTCGACCAGGGGACTTTGTTATACTCGATCAGGGAACTTTGTTATACTCAACCAGGGGACTTTTTTAAAATTAATCATGGGACTTTGTCATACTCAATCAGGGGACTTTGTTATGCTCGATTAGGGGCCTTTGTTATACTCGATGAGGGGGCTTTGTTATACTCGACAAGGGGACTTTGTTATACTCGATCAGGGAACTTTGTTATACTCCACCAGGGGACTTTTTAAAAATTAATCAGGGGACTTTGTTATACTCAATCATGGGACTTTGTTATACTCGATGAGGGGTTTTGGTTATCCTCGATCAGGGGACTTTGTTATACTCGACTAGGGGACTTTGTTATACTCGATCAGGGGACTTTGTTATACTCGACCAGGGGCCTTTGTAATACTCGATAAGAAAACTTTGTTATACTCGACCAAGGGACTTTGTCATACTCGATCAAGGGACTTTTGTTATACTCGATCAGGGGACTTAGCTATACTCGTCCAGGGTCCTTTGTTATACTCGATCAGGGGACTTTGTTATACTGGACCAGGGGACTTTTTTATACCCGATCAGGGGACTTTGTTATACTCGATCAGGGGACTTCTGTTATCCTCGATCAGGGGACTTTGTTATACTCGACTAGGGGCCTTTGTTATACTCGATCAGGGGACTTTGTTATACTCGATAAGGGGTCTTTGTTATTCTCGATAAGAGGAATTTGTTATACTCGATCAGGGGACTTTGTCTTACTCGATCAGAGCCCTTTGCTATACTCGACCAGGGGACTTTGATATAATGGATCAGGGGACTTTGTTATACTCGATATGGGGACTTTGTTATATTGGGCCAGGGGACTTTTTTATACTCGATCAGGGGACTTTGTTATACTCGATCATGGGACTTTTGTTATACTCGATCTGGGGACTTTTTTATACTCGACCAGGGGCCTTTGTTATACTCGATCACCGGACTTTGTTATACTCGATAAGGAGTCTTTGTAATACTCGATAAGGGGAATTTGTTATACTCGATAAGGGGAATTTGTTATACTCGAGCAGGTGACTTTGTTATACTCTATGAGGGACCTTTCTAATACTCGATCAGGGGCCTTTGTTATCCTAGATCAGGGGACTTTGTTATACTCGGTTCAGGGGTCTTTATTATACTCGTCCAGTGGGCTTTGTTATACTAGGATCAGGGGACTTTGTTATACTCGATCAAGGGACTTTGTCTTACTCGATGAGGGCCCTTTGTTATACTCGAGCAGGGGACATTGTTATAATTGATCAGGGGACTTTGTTTTGTTCGATCTGGGGACTTTGTTATACTGCGCCAGGAGACGTTGTTATACTGGATGAGGGGATATGTTATACTCGATCAGGGTCTTTGTTATATTGGACCAGGGGACTTTATTATACTCGATCAGGGACTTTGTTATACTCGATCAGGGGACTTTGTTGTACTCGTCCAGAGGGCTTTGTTATACTCGATGAGGGGACTTTGTTATACTCGATCAAGGACTTTATTATACTCGACAAGGGGACTTTTCTATACTTAGCCAATGGACTTTGTAATACTCGATGAGTGGCCTTTGTTATACTCGATCTGGGGACTTTGTTATACTCGACCAGGGGACTTTTTTATAATTGACCAATGGACTTTGTTATACTCGACCAGGTGACTTTGTTATAATCGATCAGGGGACTTTGTTATACTCGATCAGGGACTTTGTTATACTCGATCAGGGGACTTTGTTATACTCGTCCAGGGGGCTTTGTTATACTCGATCAGGGGACTTTGTTATACTCGACGAGGGGCCTTTGTTATACTCGATCACCAGATTTTGTTAGACTCAAACAGGGGACTAAGTTATACTCGACCAGGGGACTTTGTTATACTCGATTAGGCGGCTTTGTTATATTCGATCAGGGAACTTTGTTATACTCAACCAGGGGACTTTTTTAAAATTAATCATGGGACTTTGTCATACCCGATCAGGGGAATTTTGTTATACTCGATCAGGGGATATGTTATACTCGATCAGGGAACTTTGTTATACTCAACAAGAGGACTTTGTTATACTCGATAAGGGGACTTTGTTATACTCGAAGAGGGGGCTTTGTTATACTCGACCAGGAGACTTTGTTATACTCGATCAGGGAACTTTGTTATACTCAACCAGGGGACTTTTTTAAAATTAATCATGGGACTTTGTCATACTCGATCAGGGGAATTTTGTTATACTCGATCAGGGGATATGTTATATTCGATCAGGGGACTTTGTTATACTCAACAAGAGGACTTTGTTATACTCGATATAGGTACTTTGTTATACTCAATCAGGGGACTTTGTTATGCTCGATTAGGGGCCTTTGTTATACTCGATGAGGGGGCTTTGTTATACTCGACAAGGGGACTTTGTTATACTCGACCAGGGAACTTTGTTATACTCAACCAGGGGACTTATTTAAAATTAATCAGGGGACTTTGTCATACTCGAACCAGGGGAATTTTGTTATACGCGATCAGGGGATATGTTATACTCGATCAGGGGACTTTGTTCTACTCAACCAGAGGACTTTGTTATACTCGATCAGAATTTGTTATACTCAATCATAGGACTTTGATATACTTTCGATCAGAGGACTTTGTTATACTAAATAGAGGCCTTTCTTCCTCGGTCTGGGTGACTTTGTTATAATCGATCAGGGGACTTTGTTATGCTCGATCTGGGGAATTTGTTATACTGGGCCTGGATTCTTTGTTATACTCGATCAGGGGATATGTTATACTCGATCAGGGGACTTTTTTATACTTGACCAGAGGACTTTGTTTTACTCGATCAGAGGATATGTTATACTCGATCAGTGGTCTTTGTTATACTCGATTAGGGGCCTTTGTTATACTCGATGAGGGGGCTTTGTTATACTCGACCAGGGGACTTTGTTATACTCGATCAGGGAACTTTGTTATACTCAACCAGGGGACTTTTTTAAAATTAATCATGGGACTTTGTCATACTCGATCAGGGGAATTTTGTTATAATCGATAAGGGGACTTTGTTATACTCAATCAGGGGACTTTGTTATGCTCGATTAGGGGCCTTTGTTATACTCGATGAGGGGGCTTTGTTATACTCGACAAGGGGACTTTGTTATACTCGATGAGGGAACTTTGTTATACGCCACCAGGGGACTTTTTTAAAATTAATCAGGGGACTTTGTTATACTCAATCATGGGACTTTGTTATACTCGATGAGGGGTTTTGGTTATCCTCGATCAGGGGACTTTGTTATACTCGACTAGGGGACTTTGTTATACTCGATCAGGAGACTTTGTTATACTCGACCAGAGGACTTTTTTATACTCGATCAGGGGATATGTTATACTCGATGAGGGGATTTTCTATACTTGATTAGGGGACTTTGTTATACTCGATCAGGGGAATTTTGTTATACTCGTTGAGAGGACTTTGTTATACTCGACCAGGGGCCTTTGTTATACTCGATAAGAAAACTTTGTTATACTCGACCAAGGGACTTAGCTATACTCGTCCAGGGTCCTTTGTTATACTCGATCAGGGGACTTTGTTATACTTGACCAGGGGACTTTTTTATACCCGATCAGGGGACTTTGTTATACTCGATCAGGGGACTTCTGTTATCCTCGATCAGGGGACTTTGTTATACTCGACCAGGGGCCTTTGTTATACTCGATCAGGGGGACTTTATTTATACTCGATAAGGACTTTGTTATTCTCTGATAGAGGAATTTGTTATACTCGATCGGGGGACTTTGTCTTACTCGATCAAGAGCCCTTTATATCTCGACCAGGGACTTGATATATAATGGATCAGGGGACTTTGTTATATACTCGTCTGGGACTTTGTTATACTGGGCCAAGATGACTTTTTATACTCTCAGAATGGGGTCTTTGTTATACTCGATCAGGGACTTTTGTTATACTCCTAAGTCTGGGGACTTTTTTGCCACTCGACCCAGGGGCCCTTTGTTATACTCGATCCACCGGACTTTGTTATACTTTCGATAAAGAGTCTTTATATAATACTCGACCAGGTGAATTGTGCTCTCTATTGAGGGTGTTATATACTCGAGCAGGTGACTTTGTTATACTCTATGAGGGACCTTTCTAATACTCGATCAGGGGCCTTTGTTATCCTAGATCAGGGGACTTTGTTATACTCGGTTCAGGGGTCTTTATTATACTCGTCCAGTGGGCTTTGTTATACTAGGAACAGGGGACTTTGTTATACTCGATCAAGGGACTTTGTCTTACTCGATGAGGGCCCTTTGTTATACTCGACCAGGGGACATTGTTATAATTGATCAGGGGACTTTGTTTTGTTCGATCTGTTGACTTTGTTATACTGCGCCAGGAGACGTTGTTATACTGGATGAGGGGATATGTTATACTCGATCAGGGTCTTTGTTATATTGGACCAGGGGACTTTATTATACTCGATCAGGGACTTTGTTAAACTCGATCAGGGGACTTTGTTGTACTCGTCCAGGGGGCTTTGTTATACTCGATGAGGGGACTTTGTTATACTCGATCAAGGACTTTGTTATACTCGACAAGGGGACTTTTCTATACTTAGCCAATGGACTTTGTAATACTCGATGAGGGGCCTTTGTTATACTCCATCTGGGGACTTTGTTATACTCGACCAGGGGACTTTTTTATACTTGACCAATGGACTTTGTTATACTCGACCAGGGGACTTTGTTATAATCAATCAGGGGACTTTGTTATACTCGATCAGGGACTTTGTTAATACTCGATCAGGGGACTTTGTTATACTCGTCCAGGGGGCTTTGTTATACTTGATCAGGGGACTTTGTTATACTCGACGAGGGGCCTTTGTTATACTCGATCACCAGATTTTGTTAGACTCAAACAGGGGACTAAGTTATACACGACCAGGGGACTTTGTTATACTCGATTAGGCGGCTTTGTTATACTCGATCAGGGAACTTTGTTATACTCAACCAGGGGACTTTTTTAAAATTAATCATGGGACTTTGTCATACTCGATCAGGGGGAATTTTGTTATACTCGATCAGGGGATATGTTATACTCGATCAGGGGACTTAGTTATACTCAACAAGAGGACTTTGTTATACTCGATAAGGGGACTTTGTTATACTCGAAGAGGGGGCTTTGTTATACTCGACCAGGGACTTTGTTATACTCGATCAGAGAACTTTGTTATACTCAACCAGGGGACTTTTTTAAAATTAATCATGGGACTTTGTCATACTCGATCAGGGGAATTATGTTATACTCGATCAGGGGATATGTTATATTCGATCATGGGACTTTGTTATACTCAACAAGACGACTTTGTTATACTCGATATAGGTACTTTGTTATACTCAATCAGGGGACTTTGTTAGGCTCGATTAGGGGCCTTTGTTATACTCGATGAGGGGGCTTTGTTATACTCGACAAGGGGACTTTGTTATACTCGACCAGGGAACTTTGTTATACTTAACCAGGGGACTTATTTAAAATTAATCAGGGGACTTTGTCATACTCGAACCAGGGGAATTTTGTTATACGCGATCAGGGGATATGTTATACTCGATCAGGGGACTTTGTTATACTCAATCATGGGACTTTGATATACTCGATGAGGGGTTTTGGTTATCCTCGATCAGGGGACTTTGTTATACTCGACCAGGGGACTTTGTTATACACGATCAGGGGACTTTTATATACTCGACCAGAGGACTTTTATATACTCGATCAGGGGATATGTTATACTCGATGAGGGGATTTTCTATACTCGATTAGGGGACTTTGTTATACTCGATCAGGGGAATTTTGTTATACTCGATCAGAGGACTTTGTTATACTCGACCAGGGGCCTTTGTTATACTCGATAAGAAAACTTTGTTATACTCGACGAAGGGACTTTGTTATACTCGATCAAGGGACTTTTGTTATACTCGATCAGGGGACTTTGTTATACTCGTGCAGGGTCCTTTGTTATACTCGATCAGGGGACTTTGTTATACTGGACCAGGGGACTTTTTTATACCCGATCAGGGGACTTTGTTATACTCGATCAGGGGACTTTTGTTATCCTCGATCAGGGGACTTTGTTATACTCGACTAGGGGCCTTTGTTATACTCGATCAGGGGACTTTGTTATACTCGATAAGGGGACTTTGTTATACTCGATAAGAGGAATTTGTTATACTCGATCAGGGGACTTTGTCTTACTCGATCAGAGCCCTTTGCTATACTCGACCAGGGGACTTTGATATAATCGATCAGGGGACTTTGTTATACTCGATATGGGGATTTTGTTATACTGGGCCAGGGGACTTTTTTATACTCGATCAGGGGACTTTGTTATACTCGATCAGGGGACTTTTGTTGTACTCGATCTGGGGACTTTTTTATACTCGACCAGGGGCCTTTGTTATACTCGATCACCGGACTTTGTTATACTCGATAAGGAGTCTTTGTAATACTCGATAAGGAGAATTTGTTATAATCGACCAGGGGACTTTGTTATAATCGATTAAGGGGACTTTGTTATACTCGATCCGGGACTTTGTTATACTCGATCAGGGGATTTTGTTATACTCGTCCAGGGGGCTTTGTTATACTCGATCAGGGGACTTTGTTATACTCGACCAGGGGCCTTTGTTATACTCGATCACCGGATTTTGTTAGACTCAAACAGGGGACTAAGTTATACTCGCCAAGGGGACTTTGTTATACTCGATTAGGCGGCTTTGATATACTCGATCAGGGAACTTTGTTATACTCAACCAGGGGACTTTTTTAAAATTAATCATGGGACTTTGTCATACTCGATCAGGGGAATTTTGTTATACTCGATCAGGGGATATGTTATACTCGATCAGGGGACTTTGTTATACTCAACAAGAGGACTTTGTTATACTCGATCAGTGAACTTTGTTATACTCAACCAGGGGACTTTGTTATACTCGATGAGGGGTTTTGGTTATCCTCGATCAGCGGACTTTGTTATAATCGACCAGGGGACTTTGTTATACTCGATCAGGGGACTTTGTTATACTCGACCAGAGGACTTTTTTATACACGATCAGGGGATATGTTATACTCGATGAGGGGATTTTCTATACTTGATTAGGGGACTTTGTTATACTCGATCAGGGGAATTTTTTTATACTCGATAAGAAAACTTTGTTATACTCGACCAAGGGACTTTGTTATATTCGATCAAGGGACTTTTGTTATACTCGATCAGGGGACTTTGTTATACTCGTCCAGGGTCCTTTGTTATACTCGATCAGGGGACTTTGTTATACTGGAACAGGGGACTTTTTTATACCCGATCAGGGGACTTTGTTATACTCGATCAGGGGACTTTTGTTATCCTCGATCAGGGACTTTGTTATACTCGACCAGGGGCCTTTGTTATACTCGATCAGGGAACTTTGTTATACTCGATAAGGGGACTTTGTTATACTCGATAAGAGGAAATTGTTATACTCGATCAGGGGACTTTGTCTTACTCGATCAGAGCCCTTTGCTATACTCGACCAGGGGACTTTGATATAATCGATCAGGGGACTTTGTTATACTCGATATGGGGACTTTGTTATACTGGGCCAGGGGACTATTTTATACTCGATCAGGGGACTTTGTTATACTCGATCAGGGGACTTTTGTTGTACTCGATCTGGGGACTTTTTTATACTCGACCAGGGGCCTTTGTTATACTCGATCACCGGACTTTGTTATACTCGATAAGGAGTCTTTCTAATACTCGATCAGGGGCCTTTGTTATCCTAGATCAGGGGACTTTGTTATACTCGGTTCAGGGTTCTTTGTTATACTCGTCAAGTGGGCTTTGTTATACTAGGATCAGGGGACTTTGTAATACTCGATCAAGGGACTTTGTCTTACTCGATGAGGGCCCTTTGTTATACTCGACCAGGGGACTTTGTTATAATCGATCAGGGGACTTTGTTATGCTCGATCTGCGGACTTTGTTATACTCCGCCAGGAGACGTTGTTATACTCGATGAGGGGATATGTTATACTCGATCAGGGTCTTTGTTATATTGGACCAGGGGACTTTATTATACTTGATCAGGGACTTTGTTAAACTCGATCAGGGGACTTTGTTATACTCGACCAGGGGACTTGGTTATACTCGATCAGGTGACTTTGTTATACTCGACCAGAGGACATTTTTATACTCGATCAGGGGATATGTTATACTCGATGAGGGGATTTTCTATACTTGATTAGGGGACTTTGTTATACTCGTTCAGGGGAATTTTGTTAAACTCGATCAGAGGACTTTATATACTCGACCAGGGGCCTTT
>NW_024744332.1:0-6019 GCF_018991925.1 Homarus americanus | reverse complement strand
AAGTCCCTGATCGGGTATAACAAAGGCCCCTGATCGAGTATAACAAAGTTTCCTGATCGAGTAAATCAAAGCCCCCTGATCGAGTATAACAATGCCCCCTGATCGAGTATAACAAAGTCCCCTCATCGAGTATAACAAAGGCGCCTGATCAAGTATAACAAAGGCACCTGATCGAGTATAACAAAGACCCCTGGTCGAGTATAACAAAGTCCTCTCATCGAGTATAACAAAGTTTCCTGATCGAGTAAAACAAAGCCCCCTAATCGAGTATAACAAAGTCCCCTGATCGAGTATAACGAAGTCCCCTGGTCGAGTATAACAAAGGCCCCTGATCGAATATAACAATGGCGCCTGATCAAGTATAACAAAGCCCCCTGATCGAGTATAACAAACACCCCTGGTCGAGTATAACAAAGTCCCCTGGTCGAGTATAACAAAGCCTCCCTGATCGAGAATAACAAAGTCCCCTGATCGAGTATAACAAAGCCCCCTGATCAAGTATAACAAAGGCCCCTAATCGAGTATAACGCAGACCCCTGGTCCAGTATAGCAAAGTCCCCTCATCGTGTATAACAAAGCCCCCTCATAGAGTATAACAAAGTCCCCTGATCGAGTATAACAAAGTCCCCTCATCGAATATAACAAAGTCCCCCCATCAAGTATAACAAAGTCCCCTCATCGAGGAGAACAAAGTCCCCTGATCGAGTATAACAAAGTCCCCTGAACAATTATAACAAAGGCCCGTGATCGAGTATAACAAAGTTTCCTGATCGAGTAAAACAAAGCTCCCTGATCGAGTTTAACAAAGTCCCCTGATCGAGTATAACAAAGGCCCCTCATCGAATATAACAAAGGCGCCTGAGCGAGTATAACAAAGGCCCCTGATCGAGAATAACAAAGTCCCCTGATCGAGTATAACAAAGCCCCCTCATCAAGTATAACAAAGGCCCCTGATCGAGTATCACAAAGCTCCCTCATCAGGTATAACAAAGGCCCCTGATCGAGTATAACAAAGACCCCTGGTCGAGTATAACAAAGTCCCCTAATCGAGTATAACAAAGGCCCCTGATCGAGTATAAGAAAGGCCCCTGATCGAGTATAACAAGTCCCCTGATCGAGTATAACAAAGCCCCCTCATCAAGTATAACATAGGCCCCTGATCGAGTAAAACAAAGACCCCTGGTCGAGTATAACAAAGTCCCCTGATCGAGTATAACAAAGGCCCCTGATCGAGTATAACAAAGGCCCCTGATCGAGTATAACAAAGTCCCCTTGTCGAGTATAACAAAGGCAATTCTTGATCGAGATAACAAGGTTCCCTGATCGAGTATAACAAGCCCCTCATCGAGTATAACAAATTCTCGATCGAGAATAACAGCACTTGATCGAGTATAACAAAGGCCCTGATCGAGTTTTAATAGAGGCCCATGATCGAGTATAACAAAGTCCCCTGGTCGAGTATAACAAAGGCCCCTCATCGAGTTTAACAAAGGCCCCTCATCGAGTATAACAAAGTTCCCTGGTCGAGTATAACAAACTCTCCTGGTCGAGTATAACAAAGGCCCCTGATCGAGTATAACAAAATCCCCTGATCAAGTATAACAAAGTCCCCTGAACGAGTAAAACAAAGTCCCCTAATCGAGTTTAACATAGGCTCCTCATCGAGAATAACAAAGGCCTTTGATCGAGTTTAACAAAGGCCCCTATTCGAGTATAACAAAGTCCCCTGATCGAGTATAACAAAGTCCCCTGAACGAGTATAACACAGTCCCATCATCGAGTATAACAATGTCCCCTCATCGAATATAACAATGTTCCCTGATCGAGTATAACAAAGTCCCCTGATCGGGTATAACAAAGGCCCCTGATCGAGTATAACAAAGGCCCCTGATCGAGTATAACAAAGTCCCCATGATCGAGTATAACAAAGTCCCCTCATCGAGTATAACAAATTCCCCTGATCGAGTAGAACAAAGTCCCCTCATCGAGTATAAGAAAGCCCCTCATCGAGTATAACAAAGTCACATGATCGAATTTAAGAAAGGCCCCTCATCTAGGATAACAAAGTCCCCTGGTCGAGTATAACAAACTCCCCTGATCGAGTATAACAAAGACCCTCATCAAGTATAACATAGGCCCCTGATCGAGTATAACAAAGACCCCTGGTCGAGTATAACAAAGTCCCCTCATCGAGTATAACAAAGGCCCCTGATCGAGTATAACAAAGTCCCCTGATCGAGTATAACAAAGTCCCCTGAACGATTATAACAAAGGCCCCTGATCGAGTATAACAAGGTTACCTGATCGAGTATAACAAAGCCCCCTCATCGAGTATAACAAAGTCCCCTGATCGAGAATAACAAAGTCCCCTGATCGAGTATAACAAAGGCCCCTGATCGAGTTTAACAGAGGCCCATGATCGAGTATAACAAAGTCCCCTGGTCGAGTATAACAAAGGCCCCTCATCGAGTTTAACAAAGGCCCCTCATCGAGTATAACAAAGTCCCCTGGTCGAGTATACCAAACTCACCTGGTCGATTATAACAAAGGCCCATGATCAAGTATAACAAAGCCCCCTAATCGAGTATAACAAAGCCCCCTCATCGAGGTGCTCAAAAAGTTTTCCCCCTAATCGATGCACATAGGCTCCTATCGAGAATAACAGCATTCTGATCGAGTTTAACAAAGGTCCATTCGAGTATACAACAAAGTCCCTGATCGAGTATAACAAAGGCCGCTGATCGAGTATAACAGGGTTCCCTGATCGAGTATAACAAAGCCCCCTAATTGAGTATAACCAAGTCCCCCTTATCGAGAATAACAATGTTCCCTGATCGAGTATAACAAAGCCCCCTGATCAAGTATAACAAAGGCCCCTGATCGATTATAACAAAGTCCCCTGGTCGAGTATAACAAAGTCCCAAGGATCGAGTATAACAAAGTCCTCTATCGAGTATAATAAATTCCCTGATCGAGTAGAACAAAGTCCCTCATCGAGTATAACAAAGCCCCTATCATAGAGTATATAACAAATTTCTGATCGAATAACAAAGTCCCCTGATCGAGTATAACAAAGGCCCTGATCGAGTTTAACAAAGGCCCTTGATCGAGTATAACAAATTCCTGAAATGATTAGAACAAAGCCCTGATCGAAGCTTAACAAAGGCCCCTAATCGAGTATAACAAATTCTGGTCTAGTATAACAAAGGACCCTAATGAGTTTAACAAAGGCTGCCTATCGAGTATAACAAAGTCCCCTGATCGAGTATAACAAAGTCCCTTGATCGATTATAACAAACTCCCTTGGTCGAGTATAACAAAGTCCCCTAATCGAGTATAACAAAGTCCCCTGATCGAGTATATTAAAGTCCCCTAATCGAGTACAACAAAAGCCCCTGATCGAGTTTAACAAAGGCCCCTAATCGAGTATAACAAACTCCCCTGGTCGAGTATAAGAAAGTCCCCTGATCGAGTATAACTTAGTCCCCTGATCGAGTATAACAAAGTCCCCTGAACGATTATAACAAAGGCCTTTGATCGAGTATAACAAGGTTCCCTGATCGAGTATAACAAAGCCCCCTAATCGAGTATAACAAATTCCCCTGATCGAGAATAACAAAGTCCCCTGATCGAGTATAATAAAGGCCCCTGATCGAGTTTAACAAAGGCCCCTGATCGAGTATAACAAAGTCCCCTGGTCTATTATAACAAAGTCCACTGATCGAGTATAACAAAGTCCCCTGATCGAGTATAACAAAGACGCCTGAACGATTATAACAAAGGCCCCTGATTGAGTATAATAAAGTTTCCTGATCGAGTAAAACAAAGCCCCCTGATCGAGCATAACAAAGTCCCCTAATCGAGTATAACAAAGTCCCCCGATCGAGTATAACAAAGGCCCCTGATCGAGTTTAACAAAGGCCCTTCATTGAGTATAACAAAGTTCCCTGGTCGAGTATAACAAAGGCCCCTCATCGAATATAACCAAGGCGCTCTGGAACGAGATATATGTCCCCTGATCGAGTATAATAACAAAGTTCTGATCGAGTATAACAAAGCCCTCATATAGTATATAACAAAGTCCCCTGATTGAGAATAACAAAGTCCCTCGATCGAGTATAACAGTTTCTTTATCAAGTATAAATAAAGGCCCCTCATCGAGTATAACAAAGACCCCTGGTCGAGTATAACAAAGTCCTCGATCGAATATAAAAAAGGCATCTGAACGAGTATAACAAAGGGCCCTGATCGAGTATTTCAAAGTTCCCTGATCGAGTATAACAAAGTCCCCTGATCGAGTATAACAAAGGCCTCTGATCGAGGTTAACAAAGTCCCCTGATCGAGTATAACAAAGTCCCCTCACTGAGTATAACAAAGTCCCCTGATCGAGTATAACAAATTCGCCTGATCGAGTATAACAAAGCCCCCTCATCGAGTATAACAAAGGTCCCTGATCGAATATAACAAAGGCGCTTGAACGAGTATAAAAAGGGCCCTGATCGAGTATTTCAAAGTTCCCTGATCGAGTATAACAAAGTCCCCTGATCGAGTATAACAAAGGCCTCTGATCGAGGTTAACAAAGTCCCCTGGTCGAGTATAACAAAGTCCCCTGTTCGAGTATAACAAAGTTTCCTGATCGAGTATAACAAATTCGCCTGATCGAGTATAACAAAGTCCCCTCATCCAGTATAACAAAGTCCCCTGATCGAGTATAACAAAGACCCCTCATCGAGAATAAAAAAGTCCCCTCATCGAATATAACAAAATCCCCTCATCGAGTATAACAAAGTCCCCTGTTCGAGTATAACAAAGTTCCCTGAACGAGTATAACAAACTCCCCTGGTCGAGTATAACAAAGTCCCCTGATCGAGTATAACAAAGTCCCCTGATCGAGTATAACAAAGACGCCTGAACGATTATAACAAAGTCCCCTATTCGAGTATAACAAAGTCCCCTGATCGAGTATAAAAATGGGCCCTAATCGAGTATAACAAAGTCCCCTGAACGATTATAACAAACGCCCCTGATCGAGTATAACAAAGTTTCCTGATCGAGTAAAACAAAGCCCCCTGATCGAGTATAACAAAGGCCACTGATCGAGTTTAACAAAGGCCCCTCATCGAGTATAACAAAGTCCCCTTTTCGAGTAAAACAAAGGAACCTGATCAAATATAACAAAGGCGCCTGAACGAGTATAACAAAGCCCCCTGATCGAGTATAACAAAGTCCCCCTGATCGAGAATAACAAAGTCCCCTGATCGAGTATAACAAAGCCCACTGATCGAGTATAACAAAAGTCCCTCATCGAGAATAAGAAAGTCCCCTGATCGAGTATATAACAAAAGTCCCCTGATCGAAAGTATAAATAAAAGTCCCCTGGTCGAGTATATAACAGAGGTAATTTAATGAGTTTAATAAAGGCCCCACGAGTATAAATAAAGTCCCTGGTCGAGTATAACAAACTCCCCGGTCGAGTATAACAAAGTCCCTGATCGAAAGTATAACAAAGTCCTCTTGAGCGAGTATAACAAAAGTCCCTGAACGAGTAAAAACAAAGTCCCCTAATCGAGTTTAACAAAGGCCCCTCATCGAGAATAACATAGGCCTTTGATCGAGTTTAACAAAGGCCCCTATTCGAGTATAACAAAGTCCCCTAATCGAGTATAACAAAGTCCCCTGAACGAGTATAACACAGTCCCATCATCGAGTATAACAATGTCCCCTCATCGAATATAACAATGTCCCCTTATCGAGTATAACAAAGTCCCCTCATCGAGTATAACAAAGGCCATTCATCGAGTATAACAAAGTCCCCTGATCGAGTATAACAAATTCCCCTGATCGAGTATAACAAAGTCCCCTCATAGAGTATAACAAAGTTCCCTGATCGAGTATAACAAAGTCCCCTGATCGCGTATAACAAAGGCCCCTGATCGAGTATAACAAAGCTTCCTGATCGAGTAAAACAAAACCCCCTGATCGAGTATAACAAAGTCCCCTGAACGAGTACATAACAC
>NW_024744331.1:0-25863 GCF_018991925.1 Homarus americanus | reverse complement strand
TTTATACGTTACTGTTAGACGAAGTTAGGAGACGAAAATGAGTGTAGGAGGATGTACAAATAAATGAATATCTTCATACAAAATGTAACCTGACCTGACCAAACCTAACTTAACCTATTTAAAGTATAAATTAAACATCATATGGCAGTAAGCAAGGGCTGAAAAGAAATATACAAAATCTTACAATATACGAATTAATATTAAGTTGTAATAATAAAAACAAAAAGTTATCTCTATTTGACAAAATCGATTGATGATTTGTAAAAGCTTAAACTAAACAGGGATAATTGCCTAATATCGATAACTTCTATGTATTATTTTAAGCTTCTGACTGGCCATCGGAGATCATGTACGTCATCATATTAGGTATTAATGAATTGTGAAATGGAAAACTTAAACTAACTTAACCTAACATTAACAAATATTAACTAAGTGTTATCATTTTTTTCGTTTTACATACAGGATAATCATCATGGGTGATATGATATTATGATGTATTCTGAAAAAAATGTAAAAGACGTAAGTTTCGGAGAAAAATAATTAAATCTAAAGTTACTCAAAACAACAGTAAAGATTTAAACTATACAGAAGAGAGGAAAACAAATACCAGTAATAAGTGCAAGTAATAAATAACTAAATAAACCCTGGAACTAAATATATATATTTTGATGTTCTTTGTCTTTTATACTATAGACTAACTGCAGTATATATTTATAACATTTACTCAAGTAATATTAATGGTTGCCCATCGTGTACGAGGATGGGCCGGCCCAAGGCGTGAATTTGTTTAACGTGTAGAAGCTATAGTCAACACAACTACCACACCCTAAGTTAACGAGTTGCATGACCTAGTGTCAAGGAATAATCCGAGAAGACCGGACAACTCGCCAACTGCACTGGCTAACCATTATCCCGATCACAATCCACGAATCGATTAACATCCAGGTCGCTAATTACTGCTGGGTCGACAGAGACAAATGACGTAAAAAAAAAAAAATAAATAAATAAAAACAGTCCTACCCTGCTTGGGAATCGAACTCGGGTCGACTCGCATTAAAAGCCGAGCATGCTGACCATTACACCACGTATCACCAAAATAATTTTTTGTTTTTTTTTCTTGCTGGTCAAGCCCCGACCAGAGGTTAGCTAGACCCCCGGACAACTCTTTCGGAGATTGACCAGCACGTGGTATTTGTATTATTATCTTGACCTAATTATATGTTACAAAGTCACTTGTGTGTTTTTCAGTGTTGTTTTTAATAATATTTACTTATTGTAATTTAATGTCAACAAATAATTGACTAAAATAATATGAAAACAAACAAATATAAACGGAATATATACTATATGTTACACTAAATATGCATAATTGACGATTAGTGATAAATTCTAGGTATTTCTCTTTTGGGGAAACTTTTCACCGGCCATAAACGATCCTGTAGATCATAAATGTACAAATAAATGAATACCTTCATACAAAATGTAACCTGACCTGACCAAACCTAACCTAACCTATTTAAAGTATAAATTAAACATCATATGGCAGTAAGCAAGTCCTGAAAAGAAATATACAAAATCTTACAATATACGAATTTATATTAAGTTGTAGTAGTAAAACCAAAAAGTTATCTCTATTTGACAAAAACGATTGATGATTTGTAAAAGCTTAAACTAAACAGGGATAATTGCCTAATATCGATAACTTCTATGTATTATTTTAAGCTTCTAACTGGCCATCGGCGATCATGTACTTCATCATATTAGGTATTAATGAATTGTGAAATAGAAAAGTTAAACTAACTTAACCTAACATTAACAAATATTAACTAAGTGTTATTTTTTTTTACCTGCCAGAGGGTTGTGGGACCAGAGTGTGTTACCTACCAGAGAGGTGCGGGCCCAGAGTGTGTTACCTGCCAGAGCGTTGTGGGTCCAGAGTGTGTTACCTGTCAGAGGGTTGTGGGACCAGAGTGTGTTACCTACCAGAGGGGTGCGGGCCCAGAGTGTGTTACCTGCCAGAGCGTTGTGGGACCAGAGTGTGCTACTTGCCAGAGGGTTGTGGGACCAGAGTGTGTTACCTTCCAGAGGGGTGCGGGACTCAGGAGGTTACTCACCAGAGGGGTGCGTGGACCAGAGGTGTTACCTGCCAGAGCGTTGTGGGACCAGAGGCAGCACCTGCCAGAGCGTTGTAGGACCCCAGAGTGTGTGCTACCTGCCAGAGGGTTGGGACCAGAGGTGTGTTGCCTACCAGAGGGTGTGGGACTAGAGTGTTTTACCTGACAGAGGGTTGTGTGACCAGAGTGTGTTACCTGCCAGAGGGTTGTGGGACCAGAGTGTGTTACCTGCCAGAGCGTTGTGGGACCAGTGTGTGTTACCTACCAGAGGGTTGTGGGACCAGAGTGTGTTACCTGACAGAGGGTTGTGGGACCAGATTGTGTTACCTGCCAGAGGGTTGTGGGACCAGAGTGTGTTACCTGCCAGAGGGTTGTGGGACCAGAGTGTGTTACCTACCAGAGGGGTGCGGGACCAGAGTGTGTTACCTGCCAGAGCGTTGTGGGACCAGAGTGTGTTACCTACCAGGGGGGATGCGGGACGAGAGTGTGTTACCTGCCAGAGGGTTGTGGGACCAGTGTGTGTTACATACCAGGGGGGTGCGGGACGAGAGTGTGTTACCTGCCAGAGGGTTGTGGGACCAGTGTGTGCTACCTGCCAGAGGGTTGTGGTACCAGAGTGTGTTACCTACCAGAGGGGTGCGGGACCAGAGTGTGTTACCTGCCAGAGGGTTGTGGGACCAGAGTGTGTTAACTGCCAGAGGGGTGAGTGAGGCGGTGTAGGTTGGAAGTGAGGCAGGAACACGAGTCTTGACCCTTAGCAAAATGAAGTGGGGAGACCATTAACCAACACGTCATCATTAGCCAGCACGTCACCATTAACCATCAACTCGTCACGATTAACCAAGGCGTTACCATTAACTAACACGTCACCATTAACTAACAGGTCAACATAAACCAACACGTCACCATTAACCAACACATCACCATTAACCAGCACTTTACTCTTATGCTACACGTCACCATTAACCTACACGTCACCATTAACCTACGAGTCAACATTAACCAACAAGTCACCATTAACCAACGCGTCACCAAACACAGCAATAGGTGTGTGTCGTCCGCTGTACCATTATTTAAAGATTTATTTCGTTTTGTAATGAGGAACAAATATAACACAGACTCATCAGCTTCCTAATGGGACGACATAAAGGTGGTCAGGTATACTTCAGCCGGAGACAAATATGAGCTTAGGTTAGGTTAGGTTAGGTTGAATTATTTCATGATAGTTTTGTTGGGTCGATTTCTTAGGTTATGTTGGGTTGGCATAAGTAGTTTAGGTTATATTAGGTTAGGTTAAGTAACTCATTGATAATTAGGTTAGGTTGAAATTACATACTGATAGTTAGCAAAACAAAATTAATGTGTGTACAGTACGTGTATGATACTCAAGGCTCCTGACAGGACAGTGTGTGCAAACCACAGCTTAATGTACAATACTACACAGAACTCTTGAAAGTTCGCATCTGAACTGCAGCCTTACTTACTGAAGCTGTTTCAGAGAGTAGTGAGGGAGGCGCCATACTCTAGGTTCTTGAGATAACTTGATATACACGGTTCAGTAATCAATAGGCTGTTGAAAATCCCTTATTTTAAATTATTGTATCTTATGTCAAATTATTGTCCGTGAAACAGTAGGCTATCGTTGCTCATAACTTATGAGCAACGATATGTTATGAGTCATAACATAACGCGTTTTAATATTCAATTGATATATACAATCGTACCAAAGGAGAGGAAAATATTTTATTTTTTACTTGTACCTAGTCTAAGGAATCTCATTGTTTATATTACAAAAACTGAAAGATGAGAATTTGTTCATTAGTTCATATAATACAAGTTCCTAATTTTATCCACATACATTGAGAAATATCCCATGTACTAATAAAACAAGTCATGATGCTATACACTGTAGAGCCGGGCATATTTATGACCCCTACAGGTAATTCATCATATCAGACTGCTGTACTATTAAGGTGTCAGGTGCCATTAACAACTAAGAGTGACAACAGACAATAAAAGGTGGCTTATTATTATAATACAAAGTAGTTATTTTTATGTGTCTTAATGCAACGTCATCCTTAAGGGAAGTGAATCCTGAAGCGTAGCAGTAGTTAATTTTCTTTCAATTATGAAATTATGATCAATCTGTAAGTGGTATAGATGGTAACAAGTGATCGTGGGCCCGGCTGCTGGCACGAGGAACAACATTGATGGCCATTAAAAATTTAGATTGTTTAGGCCGAAATACTTTTACTTACGAAACACTGCTAGCATGTATTGGCAAGGGCAGCCCGGAACCGTCAGGAACTCCGCCGATTGGATCCCATAGGCCACCCTTCTTCGCCAATCTCCTTAGGTGCTGAAGCAACTGAGGGTCTTCAGGACTCCGCCGAGAGGGCCAGAACAGCCGTCCTCACGCCCCCAAGGAGTGATGCTAGCGAAGGTCCCGCTGGACCCCCGAGTAAGGTTGAGACTTTTCCTCTATTTCTCTTTAAGACAGAGAGGCAACACTGGCTAGTGACGCTAAGAGTATCTACTGTCATATCTTGATATATTATTACTTATTTTATAGTGGCGTCCACAACACACCGAGACTTTGGTGTTTGTTTCTGTGAGTTAAGGAGATACAGTGAGTCAACCTGAGACGTTAGTCAGCTGGTGCACAAGTTTTGAATTACGATCACAAGTACTCATATTTCATTATTTCTATTATCCTCGCTGGGTGGGAGATATAAACTAATGTTATAGTTATATAGTCCTAAGTAACTTATATAAAGTATATAGGCATATAGTCCCCAGTAATTCATGTAATGTTATAAGGCTTGTAGTCCCTAGTAACTTATTGCCGGATGCTTCACATTATGGTATAAGTAATATTAACATTAATTACCACTGGTTAGAGGTGTGGTGTAGATGTTTCATAGTTTAATATTTATAAACAGGCAGCTAATGAGGTGATAATCTTCACGGCCAGGAGGAGTGGTACTGACAGCCCGACGGTGTGTTCAGTGTATCAGAGGACTGTATCTGTTAACATATAGCATGAGACTTGGCCTGCTGCTGTACTGTGGCCCTGACAAGATCATGTAGTGCGGGACATCACCAGATACTCCTGCGTTGGCCTCAGACATATTCCCAAATTGATGCTGTGTCCTTTTACTGGTGGGTAGTGGACATGTTACTGCTCCAGTAGACATAAATTATAATTTATTTATTTCACGTTAGTGGGAGTAGTAAAAGTTACCTTATATTCAGAGTAAAAGGAGGTATGACCTGAACGACTGGTGATAAGTATTCAAGGGTCTTATGCTGTGTTGGTGTGTGAGTTGCTACTGAGTGAGCCGCTGTCCACAAGGACCTCTACCCACACTACGCTCGACCTGTGGATGGGCCAGTAATTATGGTTACTCACTATACTATCACCATCGACCTGTACCAGCCACTTGTAATACCCAAAGCTCACTAGTAACGTCCATTATATCGTATATTAAATGTTCATCTCTTTATTTGTACGCCATTCCATGCTAGATTATACGAACCTGGCATGCTATCACCGTGATACGAACAGTAGGCAGGATACAGTCGCCATAGGCATGATAGGTAAGGTAGAATGTAAACCAGCTTATTCATGCTACCCGTCGTCACCTCCTCCAACATTCATCCGGCGCATATAGAGCGACGACATCCACTCCTACGTGTCATCCATCAGTCCAAGTAAAATAATGATTACCACATCCATAGTGGATTATATAGCACACACACACATAATAATGGAAGCCCCTCGAAATCGAGGATGGCCGGCCCAAGGGCCTCCTAGGCGTGAATTTGTTAAAGTGTAGAAGCTGTCGCCAACACAACAACCTCACCCTAAGTTAACGAGCTGCATGACCCAGTGTCAAGGAATAGTCCGAGAAGACTGGACAGCTCGCCAACTGCACTGGCTAACCATTACCCCGGAACACGATCCGCAAATCGATTAACATCCAGGGTACCAATTACTGCTGGGTAGACAGAGGCAAATGGCGTAAAGAAACTTGCCCATAGTTTCACCCTGCCCGAGGATCGAACTCGGGCAGGATGCTGACCATTTCACCACAGGTCACACACACAAAAACACACACACACATACACACACACACAAACACACACACACACACACACACACAAGACCCACGTCAATAACTCACCATTTATTACGTGGAGGATCCCTCAGGAGGCTCCTACAGTGTGTTGCCACTTTATCATCCACCAACTTACACACTATCATACTGCTCCTGGAAGACACTGAACACACCGTCGGGCTTTCAGCACAACTCCTCCTGGCCGTGAAGATCATCACTTCATTATGCTGACTGTATATAAATATGAAACATCTACGTCACACTTCTTATTGACTTTCTGCCTCATTTTTACACAATTGCAGGTCACAATTGTTTCTTTTACTTTGACAACACGACATACATATAATGTTTCTCTCTATTATTATTATTATTATTATTATTATTATTATTATTATTATTATTATTATTATTATTATTATTATTATTATATTTTCGCCTCCCAGGCCCTGATGTGGGTCATTGACCTGTGACCTGAGTAATCCCGTAAAAAACAAAACTGTGAAGAATATGTCAATAAGTTACTGGGGACTGTATACCGATAACATTACATGAGTTACTGGTGCCTATAATTATAACTATAACATTAGTTTATATCTCCCACCCAGCGAGGATAATAGAAATAATGAAATATGAGTACTTGTGATCGTAATTCAAAACTTGTGCACCAGCTGACTAACGTCTCAGGTTGACTCACTGTATCTCCTTAACTCACAGAAACAAACACCAAAGTCTCGGTGTGTTGTGGACGCCACTATAAAATAAGTAATAATATATCAAGATATGACAGTAGATACTCTTAGCGTCACTAGCCAGTGTTGCCTCTCTGTCTTAAAGAGAAATAGAGGAAAAGTCTCAACCTTACTCGGGGGTCCAGCGGGACCTTCGCTAGCATCACTCCTTGGGGGCGTGAGGACGGCTGTTCTGGCCCTCTCGGCGGAGTCCTGAAGACCCTCAGTTGCCTCAGCACCTAAGGAGATTGGCGAAGAAGGGTGGCCTATGGGATCCAATCGGCGGAGTTCCTGACGGTTCCGGGCTGCCCTTGCCAATACATGCTAGCAGTGTTTCGTAAGTAACAGTATTTCGGCCTAAACAATCTAAATTTTTAATGGCCATCAATGTTGTTCCTCGTGCCAGCAGCCTGGAGGCCATTGGTTCATCTCTACACCCGTGGGAACAACTAAGTCGGTTGTGTACAACAGCGTCAGAGAATTATAGCAGCCTTACAGTAAGAACGGCACCAGTGTCTTAAGGCTCATTAAGGCATCACGTATCGGTTAATACAAAAGGTGTTACCAAGTTAATGGCCGACAATCCAATTTTTATTGTCATTTTTCCTTCTGATTTTTTTACACTTTAGTTTACATTTGTATTAAATTTAACACTTACTGTCATTTTTTCCTTACAGTAATACATACAAATGAAAAGCTTCATACAAAACATAACGTAACGTAACGTAACGTAACCTGCTTTAGGTATATTGGAATATCTTATGAGTGTAAATGACGTCTTATATGAAACAGTGATAATATTATTATGTGTAAATTAATTTACATTATTATAACAATAAAAAGTATTCCTTTACCCCTACTTAGTGGACACACACACTGGCCATAGGTGACCATGTAGGTCATCATATTAGGTCCACGTGAATAGTTTAAGTAACTTAACCTTAAGGAATATTACTTAACTCTGATCTTTATAAACACAGGATGATCATGACGCGTTATATGATATATTCTAAACAATGTAAATGTCAACATAAGTTTGGGAGAAAAACAACTAAATCTAAAGTTACTTAAAACAACAGTAAAGACTTAAACTGTACACATGAGACGAAAACAAATATCATAGTAATAAATGTAAGTAATAAATAACTAATTAAACCCTGAAACTAAATACGTATATTTAAATGTTCTTTGTCTTTTATATTATATTGTTAACACAGTAATGACTTTAACACATATTGAAACAATTAAAAGAAAAAAGAAAAAAAAACACCGATCAACCTCGACCCGGAGGGCCAGATGACCCCTGGACAGCTCTGAGCTTGACCAGCACGTTCGTGTTTATATTATTATCTCGACTGAATTATATTACAAAGTCACTTATGAGTTTTTCAATGTTGTTTTGATAATATTTACTTATTCTCACCTAAATGTTAACAACTAGCGTATTAAAGAATACGACCACAACTAAATAAAGGCGGAAATTCACGGAGGTAACTTGGTGTAACTGGCTAGACTCCCCAAGGTGCCACAGACCTGCCATCGTCTAGTAGTTTTTCATCGTGTAGCACAACTGAGGCTATACATACGAACAAGTTTACTATATAGCTGGAGTATTTTACACGTTTCTTATACAGCCACTACTGAGAGAGGGGGAGGGAGGGACGGAAGGGGGCTACACGATGAACCCATAAATCAGGTATAGCTTGTCGAGGACGGGCTACGGGGCAATGTAAGCAATGGGGCTACTAAGACTATAGGTATAGGCTCCAAGTCCACGCCAGGCCAGGCCTGAGATGATGACGTCACTAGCAGCGTCCTCAGCGGATATTACACGACTTGTATCTCTCGTCCATCTCTCCCTGGGTGAGGAGGAGGAAGGGGGAGGGGGAAGAGGAGGGGGAGGAGGAGGAGGGGGGAGGAGGGGGAGGAGGAGGAGGGGGAGGGAGGAGGAGGGGAGGAGGGGGGAGGAGGAGGAGGGGGGAGGAGGGGAGGGGGAAGGAGGGAGAGGGGAGGGGGAGGGGAGGGAAGGGGAGGAGGGGAGGGGAGGGGGGAGGAGGGAGGGGAGGAAGGGAGGGGAGGAGGGGAGGGGAGGAAGAGGGGGGAGGAGGGGGAGGGGAAGGGAGGGGGGGAGGGAGGGAGGGGAGGGGGAGGAGAGAGGGGAGGGAGGGGGAGGGGGGAGGTGGGGGAGGAGGAGGGGAGGGAAAATAGGGAGTGGGGAGGGAGAGGGAGGGGAGGGGGCTGAGGGGAGGAGGGGAGGAGGAGGAGGGGGGAAGGAGGGGAGGAGGGGGAGGAGGGGGGAAGGAGGGGGGAGGAGGGAGGAGGGGGAAGGAGGGGGAGGAGGAGGGAGGGGAGGAGGAGGAGGGGAGGAGGAGATGTAGGGGAGGAGAAGGGGAGAGGAGGAGGGGAGGGGAGGGGGGAGGAGGAGGGAAGGAGGGGGAGGAGGGGGAGGGGAAGGAGTGGGGAGGAGGGGAAGGAGGAGTGGGGAGGAGGGGGGAGGAGGAGAGGGAGGAGGGGGAGGGGAAGGAGGGGGAGGAGGAGGAGAAGAGGAGGAAGAAGAGGAGGGACGTAAAGGGGAAGAGGAAGAAGAAGAGGCGGAGGAAGGAGAAGGAAGAAGATAAGGAGTAGGAGGAAAGTGAGAAGGAAGAAAGAAGGAGGAGAAAGAGGAGAGAAGAGAAAGAAGATGGAAGAAAGACAGAGAAGGGGAGGGGAGAGGAATGGACACAAAGCGAACAGTAACAAGTTTCAGTGTTGGTAGTGGTAGTGGTGGTGGTGGTGGTGGTGGTAGTGGTGGTGGTGGTGGTGGTAGTGGTGGTGGTGATAACAGCAGTGGTCACGTTAGTAGTAGTATTAGTGGTGATTATAAGTGGTGCAGATGACGTGGTGGTGAGTGGTGATACGTGGTGGTAGTCACAGAAATGGTGGTGGTAGTGATGATAATAGCAGTGGTAGTGGTGGCAGTAGTAGGTGGTGGTGATAATAGCAATGGTCACACAGTCCTGTCGTAACTGGCTGGCGGGTCTCAGGTGACATGTCGGGGCGGAAGGGGACAGAACAAAGCCTCGGCATCCGTCACCCCCTCCTTCCCTCCCAGACAGTTAACAGTCACAAAACGTCTCGACCTGTAAATACCTCAGCCCTGGGAACACTCGCAGAAACCGGAGAGAGTCCCTGAGAAAACCCTGTAGAAACCGCCGTGGCCCGAGGGATGGACTAGCCGAGAAAATCATAACGAATTTCAGGAAAGCTCTTATGGCTCCTCCACCCGTCCGTCCGCCTCATGGGAAAAGGTTTTCTTTGCCATTTTAAAAGATTTGGAGCCACAATGAGGGATTTTTCACCGCTAAGGGTAAGGGTTAGAGGTGGTGGGGGAGGGGGGATGGAGAGAAGGGGAGGGGGTGAAAGGAGGGGAAGGAGTGTATAGGGGGAGGTAGTGAAGAAGGAGGGGGTGGACGGTGGTATCCCACACACCCACTTTATGTAATGGAGGTTTAGAATGCACTACCAAACACACTTATCATATACGCCTCAAAAATATTATCACATCATCACTAACTAATAAAACACAAGACTTGGTGAGTTATGTGTGAAGGGGATCATTCAGGTGGTGTGATAATACAATGTAAGAGAGAAACTTCACTAAATGGAGGAGGAGACACACACGTCCTCCCCCATGGCTCCCACACACTCGCCGATAAATCACGTTCCGACTTCTTTATAAGGACCTTCCTGTTACCTGAATAACCCGGCAGCTGCAGCCTCAACCAATGGGGCGCCGCGCATTACCGCCGGCCTCCAATAATTACACCATGCGCAAAAACTTTGCTCAGAGGGATCGGGTGGTAGGACCAGATGTTTTATCCCCCAAAAAAGACAAAGTCCAAAAGTAACAAAAAAATATATGCCACTGTGCTGATAACTGGGTCTTACTATAGTTGTTTGCACAGGCTGGGATTGGTAGACGCGCTGAATTCGTCAGAAATACGAATTTTAAGGAGCAGTCTCATACAGCCTTTGTTGACACCACGCACGCATGCTCGTTCCTCGGGGTGTGTCTTATTGTTTAGTCCACAGAGTTCTTTAAGCTTACCATACCATTGACTGATGTTGGTCTGCTTCAGGTGTTGTAATTTGGTTGGGTAGTGGGACGTCTTTGCAGTGCGTTTTTCGCGGATGACTCGGTTGTGAAGGGACCTGTAGCGGATGTGGTCATTGAGATGAAAGGCTCTGTCTCTCTGGTGCATAAGTCTTTTGATCCGAGGTGTGATCCAGGGCAAGTCAGCTGGGTAAGATCTGACGGACTTCTCGGGGAAGAAGTGGTGTTGAGCTTCCGTGGTGGTGTTGGTATAATTTATCCATTTGGTTTCCACGTCATCCACGCTAAGTATTTCAGTCCAGGGGTGGTGAACTATCCACTGCCCGAAGAGGCGCACTGCAGAGTCAGTAATCGGCCTGTAGGTCTTGATGTAGGGTCTCTGTACTTGAGTGGGAGTGGCAGCTGGGGACCAGAGCACTGATAAGTGTGTGCTACACCCGATAGGAGGCATTGGTTGAGGTGGTTGGTACTGGTCCGCTAAGTCAGTTAAGATAAGGTCAAGGGTATTTTGACCATGTGTGGGGAAGGTCACAACTTGTGATAGTGATAGCTGGTCCTGGATATCAGTGGTGTCAATTTCATTATAATCCCCACATAATACTAACTTGGCACATGGGTACCTAACTATGAGGTGATAATGAGATGATTGATAAGAGTGTCTCTGGTGGGTGAGCGAGGCGGATGGTATGCCACACAGATTATGATGGAAGCAGTGTGGCGCGGGTGGGCCTGTGGCACAACACGTACCCATAATGCTTCCACATCTGCTGGGACTTGAACATCCAGGCGTGACGGGCGTAGGTCATCTTGACAGAAGAGGGCAACGCCCCCTCCGCGTCTATGTGAACGAAGGTGATGAAAGAGTTGATATCCCTCAATATGACACGTTTCAGGCACAATTTGCCAAGCCTCACATATGGCAACGACGCTCGCGGCGGCTGACCTGACTGTAGTTGCCAGCTCGTCAAACTTGTTAGCTAGGGAAGTGACGTTGGATAGCAGTAGAGACGGGAGATCATACCATATCCGTGGAACTTCAGTGTAGTGGTACGGTCTGTCAGGGGTGGGTTTCTCCGGTTTCCTAGTGGAGGTTACAGTTCTAATGGGCTTATGTGTATGACGGCCTTGTCTATGGCTACGCGCGTGGAATATGTTCAGTGACTTGAGTCGCGCGATAACACTGCCATCAGGATAACCGTTCCCACGCTTTAGATGGTACAGAGTGCGTCGGGAGTAAGTGATTGGTGGCCATCTGTTGATATCTGTTGTGGGCGGACGGAAGTGTTTGTCACTGACGGCACTTTGAGGGCCACTGACACTGGTAGACATCTGTTAATATTTGTCAGTCGTAAAGACCGTGGGTCTTTGTCCCTGGTGCTTGGGGTCGCCGACACAGTTTTCACGATATATGTAAACACCGCGGTGGTCCTTGTCACTGGCACTTTAAAGGTGACCGATAAAGTGCCCACTGTCTGACTTTTCCTTGGGGTGCACTATCGGAGCACTGTATGATAATCACTTATTGCACTGAAGACTTGAATGTTTTGCTGAGAAAGTCCCGGTCAGGTTAGGTCGGGTCCAGTCACACTCAGTGTTACACTGCTGTGCTTTTGTGCTTTTCCTTAAGTGCACTGTTTGTGTGCGAGTCTGTTGGTTTATTAGTCCGTCCGTGAGTCTGTTGGTTTATTAGTCCGTCCGTGGGTCTGTTGGTAAATTAGTGCGTCCGTGGGTCTGTTGGTATATTAGTCCGTCCGTGGGTCTGTTGCTTTATTAGTCCGTCCGTGGGTCTGTTGGTTTATTATTCCGTCCGTGGGTCTGTTGGTTTATTAGTCCGTCCGTGAGTCTGTTGGTTTATTAGTCCGTCCGTGAGTCTGTTGGTTTATTAGTCCGTCCGTGAGTCTGTTGGTTTATTAGTCCGTCTGTGGGTCTGTTGGTTTATTAGTGCGTCGGTGGGTCTGTTGGTATATTAGTCCGTCCGTGTGTCTGTTGCTTTATTAGTCCGTCCGTGGGTCTGTTGGTTTATTAGTCCGTCCGTGGGTCTGTTGATTTATTAGTCCGTCCGTGATTCTGTTGGTTTATTAGTCCGTCCGTGAGTCTGTTGGTTTATTAGTCCGTCCGTGAGTCTGTTGGTTTATTAGTCCGTCCGTGAGTCTGTTGGTTTATTAGTCCGTCCGTGGGTCTGTTGGTTTATTAGTCCGTCCGTGGGTCTGTTGGTTTATCAGTCCGTTAATGTCTATATTAGTGTATCAGTCTGTCCGTGTCTGTGTTTCCTATCAGATCGTCTGTTCGTGTGTCGATGTATCAGTCCGTCCGTTTGTCTCTCTGTGTATTAGTCCGTCCGTGTGTCTGTCCGTGTATCAATCCGTCCATAGTATGCTGTCAAAACGAGGACTCAAACAGCAGTAATATTCTAACTGTGATCTTTGTAGGTGAATGTGTGTCTCAACAAAACCACTGAAGAAGTGGATAATCAGGCTATTCCATCGGTTCTTCTTGAGAGTTTTGGAACTGTTGTGGCCCGACGGGGAGATTAGTGGTCTCCTCCTCCGCTATTTCTTGTTCCTCCTTCCTTGCTCTTTATTTGTTGTTGCTGTCGTTGTTGTTCTCCTTTAATCTCTTTCTTTCTTTCTTTCTTTCTTTCTTTCTTTCTTTAAAATTATACACACACAATTTTTCCCCGGCAAAGACCACTGCACTGCACTTTTGCGGAAGGCTTATGACAGCAACGTAAGAGTTTAATTAAAACTTGAGTTATCCTACAAGAGAAACTTTAATCTCCTTTGGAAGGAAATTGAACATATCGTTTTAAATGTTCCCGCCGGACAATATGCTCCCTGCCAGCCAATTTTCCCGAGGCACGGTAAATGTGGCCGCCAAACCCGGTGCGCGCGCAATTTACTGAATTATGTCGAGTTTCTAATATACTAGCTAGATAATAACTTAATTACTTTTATTACTTATTTCTTTATTTATTTATTTACGGGCATATTTATGTGCGAATACACTTATTTACTTATACTGCTTGCTACTCACGCACTCACTTAAGCACTTAATTGTTTATGTACAACTCTACGAGATAATTATAATCAGTGATACAAGATTTTTTAAGAAGTGATTAAGTTACCTCTAGAGTCCTCAGGGGGTGACTGCCTCACTAGGTTACGTCTACACTTGAGTGCTTGGATGAGTGATATAACAAGGCAGATTTTTTACTAAAGATAATCATTACAGTACAGTAGACTGAAAATGTAAATAAACTTTCTAAAAACTATCCTCGTGTTTTTATAGATAGTACTTAACGTGTAGTTTATGTATACATTATAAGTTCAATAATGGTGTGTTAAGAAAGTGCTTCCTCACCATCAGATGCGGTGGATGTCGCGGAGAAAATACAGTCAACCCTCGCTTTACGCGGTCCCACATTCCGCGTTTCCACGTTTACGCGGTACCCTGCTGAAACAGGAATGCTCACATTCCGCGGTTCGTGTACCCCTTTACTCGGAGAGCGGCTGGCGAACCGCGCCATTTTTGGATTCAAACCTCCCGCCATCTCTCCCGCCATCCGCCATGTTGTGTAAGCTGCGCGAGCATGGTGCGCACAAGGTCGCCCAGTCGTCAAAACATTACCGAGTTCTTCACCCGCCACCCACCACAGCCGGCCCAAGTCAGTGATAGTGATAATTATAGTGAAGATATGGACTTATATGGACTTTGAGGGGTTTGACAAAAAGGCCCTGCAAGCCTCTATGGTGGATAGTGATACAATTGATACAAGTGATACAGGTGAGGGCCAATAATCTGCCCTCTGCCTCGGAACCAACCGCCCATCCCCGTGTGCCCAGCCATCTTTTCTACTAATGTAAGTGTTAGAAAACCTAATATTATTGATATTTCTCTTAATTATTAATTGTTTGTGCATACCATCATCAAGTTAAGATAATATTTTTACTACAACATAGTTGTGTGTCGTCAAAAAGTGGAGTTTGGGGGTCGGCCCGGACTCTACTTCAATTAATCCCATATGTTATGTTATTCACTTTACGCGTTCCTTACTTTCCGCGGCACCCTGTGGGTTACATTAACCGCGTAAAGTGAGGGTTGACTGTATTGCATAAGGAAAATAAATTGCAGTTTGTCACAGTATCTCACCTGCTCTTGTAAACTTATTAAGAGTAATGTTGAAATGTACGAGTAACAATTAATTACCTATAAATATTATTTTTTCCTTCAGCTAATAGTGATATTTTTTGTGTTTTGCAGGTACGGTGTTTGGCCAGAGACAGCAACAGGTAATGGTTCTAAAGTAAGGGTTATGTGTCTTTGCCTGGGGTAGTGGAGGATATACCAGGGTGCGGGTTGTAAGAACCAAGGGCCTGCCTAGCCAGGTGGTCGCCAGGAGAGGGTGTTCATAGGTCATGGTGCAGGGTGTGATAAAGAGTCCCGGGAACCACCTGTACTGTACGTGGTTATATTCCAGGCAGTTGTTGTGTGTGACAACTGTGTGTCTCTGCCATCAGTAATTCTCATATGTTTGGAACAACTTTGTATTTTTTCGATAGAAAATGAAGTAGTAAACAGTGATAGGATAAAGAGAGGATGATACGTAAAATAAACTATGACCGTCTTGTAGAATATAGAAACAGCGGGAAGTTCGGTTGTGTAGAGTTAAATAAAATAACATAATTTTTTTCATTTGTTGTATATAAGACAGTTAGGCTTACCGAGACTATAAATTGCATAAAATTCCATTTCCCTGGCAAAGAAAATTATCTTCCTCGTGGGGTTTACGCAAGAGATAAATGAGAAAAAATAAGACTACTGTCAGTTTGTTTATCATTCACTAAGTCATGTTGAATGAATACTTTACATTAATCATAGAAACATACGTAACTTATATGAAGTTATCTTGGAAAAGTAATAATTGTTTTTAGATTAATATAACTCGCACAGTAAGAACCCGTCGATCTACCCCCCAACCCCCCAGGCCACGACTGGTGACCCAAGACGACATAGAAGTCACAATTCCTCTACATCAGGAGGAAAAAATATTGCTTATTGGCCTCGTCTGAGAGCCCCAGATCAGGCAGCTTTGTGCCAGAGATGGAGACCATAGTTCAGTTCGTTCTCGTGGCGTCGCGTTCACAACTCTGACACACGAACGTGCAGAGGAACATATGACCAGACAGAGCAACAGATGGACTCATTGAGGGGTGCATGGACGGGCAGACATACAGAGGAATGGAGTGACGGACATACACAGGGAGGAACAAGATGAACGTACAGACAGACGGACACAACACTCCTAGGACCCTTCAGCTAAGCGGGGGCCGGGAGACAATAAACATGTAAACAACAGTACATATCGCCTTCATAGCTCAACAGTCAGATGCTGGACCCCTAAAAACCTCCCTTCCGTAAGAGTAGTTTTAGTTTTATTACATCTCGTAGAGTTCTCTGTGTATCTCTTAAACGACTGAGAAATCTGGATTGTAGGATGGGGGAGGAGGGGTGGAGGGACTGGGGAGGAGGGGCCTGGGAGGAGGGTCAGGGGGAGGGGCCCCGGAGGAGGGGTTATTGCCAGTCCCCAGTGTAAGGGCAACGAGAAAACTTTTATTGTGAGGCGGAACTTGTTCCTGCGTCGGGGATCCTACATGATGAGTGTACTGGGTTTTGGAAATGATGTCTTTGGGGGTTTAGAAGGAGAGAGAGTATATCACACACACACGTACTTAGTCAACAATACACAGACAACCAAACAGATTAATGATAGAAAACAAGACAGACAGACACAGGACCACCATAAGGGGAGCGACAAGTACCGTGGTTAGGCTGAGGTGCTTCTTGGCTGCCGGAAGTGGTGGACATCAGTGTCAGCTCCGGGACTAATAGTGACTTGTATCCGAGGGAGGGGAAGTGGCAGCAGAAGTATGTCCTGAGGAAGTCGCAGCAGAATTATGTCCAAAGGAAGTAATAGCGGAAGTAGGTCCTGAAGAAGGGGAAGTGGCAGCAGAAGTATGTCCAAAGGAAGTGTTACGAACCACGCCATCAATTGTCATGATCTACCTACCCAGCACTACGAACCATGCCATCTATTGTCATGATCTACCTACCCAGCACCACGAGCAACGCCATCTAGGGACGAAACCCGAGTATGACTAGTCTTAGTTACCACTCCGGGGTTTCCCTTCTCCATATCCTGGTTGTTGCGTCACCTCCTCCAAGTCTTCCTCATCAGCTCCAGTTCGAGGAGAGTTCAGTTCACTCTGGGAAGTGACCACACTAGGATCACCTATCCTGGAAACCTACGGCACAGTGACTACCTACCATCTTCTTCAATACTCAGCCTTACTCGTCAGCCATCTCAGCACTGCACTTGAGTATTTTGTAATCTTATATTGCCTCCCCACCTCCACCTTGCTTCAGATTGTTGTATGTTGTGTAAATATGTATATACTGTTAAGCCAATGTTGCGTATGTTTAGGTTAAGTATGGTTAAGGGTAAATTATAGAAAGCTGAATATTTTGTTTAGGAATTTATGGTACTTTATTATACACAACAAAAACTCGCATCCCCTCCCCACAACTCAGTTAAACTTCAACAAACAAAGGCTGTACATTGAGGCAGAAGAACCAAGGAAATAAACTTTGGTAATTTATTGTCATCATTAAAGAAATCTGAACTTTTTATGTTAATGCAGGAGGAAGCACAAGGGACTGTAGGTGTTTGTGCTTGTGGTGATGTGAGTACTGTTTGTGGTAATTTGAGTACTGTTTGGGGCGACTTGAATACTTTTTGTGGTCTTGAGTACTGTTTGTGACGATTTTGAGTACTAATTGTTTGTAGTAAGACAGAGTTGTAAATTACTACCAGACATACGGACACAAGGTATAGCCAGGTGAGAGAGAGAGAGAGAGAGAGAGAGAGAGAGGCGTGAATATTTATTTTTGCCCATACAATTTCTCTCTCTCTCTCTCTCTCTCTCTCTCTCTACTCCCTTTATGTCAGCTTAACTAGATCCCTGTGTTGTGGGTCGACAATAATTCTAAGCTGGCTGGATATTCTTTCCCTCCTCCAGGACAAATAACAAAGTAGGAAAGCTTTATTGAGTTAAGATACAGTATGTTTGTGTAAGCTTAAACAAGATAGAGCGAAATATTTGTACTGAGGACAAATCTTTTACGTAAACCTGAAATAAACAAGAAGAAATTATATACAAGTGGAAGATTTTCTTACATATGAATGATATTAGAGTAATGAGGTATTTTTTTCTATTGTTAAAACTGAATGAAATTGTTGAGACTTAAGAAATTATTTGGGAATGTGAATCTAGACACGTATGGTATGATGAAATTTAAAATCCAGTGAGAAATTCTTAGCTCGTGAAGAAATTTGGAAAATCTGTCGAAGGAAATATTGTTAATGAAGCAAATAAAAAAATCAATAAATAAAAAAATCCATTGGGAAAGTCCTCACATAATGAAGACAAAATAAAACTCAAAACGAAGAAAGAAAATCCCTTCACAATTCGAACCAAATCCAGCACCTAAATCCCCTAAATCCCACAAAACCCCATAAAACCCCCATAAATCCCTCCAAATCCCCTCCCCCAAATCCCACAACACATCAACATCTCCAGTTAACCCCAAATCACCAACTACACAATCCATCACAATCTTCCTCGTAATCATCTTAAACCGTAAAAAAAAACAAATGATAGAAGATCTTACTTAATACTTTAAACTAAAACATAACCAAATTTACTCGTGGTAACTGGGTAATGTAGGAAATTACTTAGGGATTAGCCGAGGGATGGTTGAGAGAAGGAGGTGGTAGTGGTAGTATTTGGTTGAGGTGGTGGTAGTCTTTGGGAGAGGGAAGGTGGTGGTGGTGGTGGTAGTGGTAGTAATCCCGTGGTCTTATTCCTCAAGTCTTTAACTGGATACATAATTAGGTACTAAGACTGTCCTTGGATGTCACATACACACACACACACAAACACACGTACAAGGAGAGAAAGAGAGAGAGAGAGAGAGAGAGAGAGAGAGAGAGAGAGAGAGAGAGAGAGAGAGAGAGAGAGAGAGAGAGAGAGAGATGCATCACCCATCACCAACCAACCCGGGACCCAGGCTATAAAACTCTACGGTCCCAGGCTGCCACGTTTCACTTACTCTGCCTGCTTGCCCTCCACTCACATATACCCAACACCTATTGGTAAAGTAATGACCAAGGAACACTCTACAATATAATTTTATTCTCCATATATAAAGCTAATTATTACTCTAACTAATTATAGGAATTAATGATCGTATTTAAAATATTTTAGGCTTTTTAACATGGTCTCTGATGTCGGTGTAATTCTTCAACATGGGAACTTGTTATGTTTACACTAAGAGAAGCGTATGTTTGTATGTTCTTAATTTGTGTTTATGTTTCAATTTTAATTAACAATATAATTTTAAAATGATGATTGCTTGATAATTAATAGGAATGTATGAGTTAATTATTGTTGATTAGGATAGAGTTAAATGAGGAGTTAAATTAAATAGTAAAAATAAAAGAATTATGTACTGTATATAATAATTTGTAAGTTTATAGAAATAAGTTAGACATAATAAGAGCTTAATTATACCTTTAAATGAAGTCTTCTGTCGTTCAAGTAGTAAAACGGTACTTGATTGATATAAATATTTAAGAAAAAGACTTAGCTACCCGGAGTTAATTATCGCTTGTTAATGTCATCACAGGGTAGTTACGTCTGATTCATGTCTTGCTTATGAGAGACATTATTCATTTAAAGAGAGCGAGATACTGACTAGAATCTTATCTTTCTTTTATAACCACTTGAGAGATAGTTTCATTCTCTTTGTCAATATTATCTCCAAGAATTGTACGTTTATTTTACCATTAACTAGGAATAATGACAACGATTCCTTTTATGTGTTTTTTTTCTATTCGTTATTAACCCCATTAACCATTCATAAAGGTAACACAGGTAGATATATATTCTCACCTGTCTAATTAAGGTGTAGCTTGTGTTCATTGACCTCTTAGAATCCACCTTTGTGTCGTTATTAAGAGAATCAGTTATATACTTTCTCACATCTTCAGGTAGAGATGCAAATTAGGGCATTAACAAGTTAGGACATTATTTATTTACCATAATCAACAGATAGGAGTCGATCTCATTAACTTACCTGTGTGGATGTTGGTCTTAATTAACCTTGACCTAATTATTATGAGGTGAATAATGGATTCTTGAGGTCAGGTCATCTTGGTACTGAGTACATGAGAGGGATAAAGTATATGTATGTATGTATGTATGTATGTATGTATGTATGTATGTATAAGGACACACACAATAAAAACAATAGACTCGAATTTCCTACTTTTATTATTGATCATTTTTAACAACATTTATTGCTTCTCTGGTCACCTGTTATCACTAAGATCAAAGCTTGTATGATACACGTTAATAACCCGCTGTATACAAGACCAAAACAGGCGGGGGGGGGAGATATATTCCACAAAACGTAAACAGATTAAAAATTTGTTCTAAAATAACCTTACAGTGTGATAGGATACGGTATTGGTGCGTTATTTAGTGTTAATTATGAAGAAATAAATATTTAACTTTATTTACATCGTTTATTAAGAGATTATAACTGAAGGAAAAATAATTATTCGAAGGTTTCTAAAAAAAGGGGATTATTTTTATTAAAGAATAAATTTACATTGATGAAATTTTTATATTCTAAAGTATATATTTATATATATAGGATTAGATGTGTGTTTTGATTTTCATTTTTTTTTTCTTTTGGATCTTCATTTTGTTTTTCTTCTTGTTTTTCATCATCATCATCATCATCATCATCATCATCATCACCATCATCATCTCTATCACCATTTATTCACATCTGTTTACAAACTAGTTGACTCAGCAGTGAAAAACAGTGATGCTGTCAGTTCAATATTGAGGTGACATGACTTTCTGAGAGTGAGAGAGAGAGAGAGAGAGAGAGAGAGAGAGAGAGAGAGAGAGAGAGAGAGAGAGAGAGAGAGAGAGAGAGAGAGAGAGAGAGAGAGAGAGAGAGAGAGAGAGAGAGACGCAGTAATCAGCCCTGGACAGATAAATACTCATTCCAAACTTCTAGAAATTGAATTCTTAAGGCGAGATAAAGCAAAATTTTTCAGAAACAAATCCCAGAAAGCTATTAGATTATGATTTCACGAAGGTTCAAACTGTCTAAAGTGTGTACGAATTTGACGACGGCTCAGTACTCAGTCAGGCTGCGTCTGAGGAGGGAGAAGGAGTAAATAAAGAAGCTTTGGAGGTTATAGTACGAGAACAACAAAATTATAATAGAAAAAAAAGTACTTGAAAGTTTGTTGAAGTTTCTTGGAGAAATTGTTAAATGTTTGATTGTAAAGATTAGTTCAAGAACAGGAAGATAGTTAAAAAAGGTGCGTTGGGTGTGTCGACCAAGAAGGATATGTATTAAGGTGTGTTGGGTGTAGACCAAGAAGGATATGTATTAAGGTGTGTTGGGTGTGTCGACCAAGAAGGATATGTATTAAGGTGTGTTGGGTGTGTCGACCAAAGAAGGATATGTATTAAGGTAAGGTGTGTCGACCGCTATTAGCTGATATGTATTAAGGCGTGTTGTGTGTCGACCAAGAAGGATATGTATTAAGGTGTGTTGGGTGTGTCGACCAAGAAGGATATGTATTAAGGTGTGTTGGGTGTGTCGACCAAGAAGGATATGTATTAAGGTGTGTTGGGCGTGTCGACCCGCTAGCGATATGTATTAAGGTGTGTTGGGTGTGTCGACCAAGAAGGATATGTATTAAGGGTGTGTTGTGGGGTGGCTCCACCAAGAAGGATATGTATTAAGGTGTGTTGGGCGTGCTCACCAAGCAGCGCTGATATGTATTAAGGTGTTAAAAGCGAATTCAAGAAGGATATGTATTAAGGTGTGTTGGGTGTGTCGACCAAGAAGGATATTTATTAAGGTGTGTTGGGTGTGTCGACCAAGAAGGATATGTATTAAGGTGTGTTGGGGGCGTTTGTTATAACTAAGTAATACCCAGGATCAATATATACTTCACAATAGGTTCGAAACCGCCAAGTAATAGGGAGAACCGATCAATTATACTTCATAAGGAACCTATTCCGATCCTATTTCGCCGAGAGAGAGAGAGAGAGAGAGAGATTGATACAGGTGTCCTTCAAGAGAGATCCCACTAGCACGCTCCTTTTCTTTCCTATTTCTCCTTTCCTCCTTCTCCTCATCTTCTTCTAGCTTATTCTGCTCTTCTACCTGATTTTCCCTCCTGTTTCTATTCCTCTTTTTCTTCTTCCTTCCTCCCCTTTTCCTCCTACTGTTTCTTCTTCTTCCTCTTTTTCTTCTTTTTCTTCTTCCTTCGTTTCTTCTTCTTCCTCCTCCTCCTGTTCCTCCGTTTTTTCTCCTACTGTTACTTCTTCTTCTTCTTCTCCTCTTCCTCTTCCTCCTACTTGCCCTCTTCCTTCCCTTCCTTCCCCCCTCTCTTCCTCCTCCTCTTCCTCTTTCTTCCTCTCTTTTCCAAGGCATATCCTCCTCATTTTCATCTTCCTTCGTCTCCTTCTCCTCATCCTCCTCCTCTCTAAAGTTGAAGACCGAGTTCCTCATCTCCTTCATCCTTCCATCCTTTTAAAGTGATGGAGTAAAGGGGAAAAAAAGTCGTCGCTTCTCTAAACTTTACTTTCCAAGCGTTATGGTTAACGATGTGAAGTTTCCCTTATTCCCTCCTTCACCCTAGCGTCATGGACCAAAACACCCTCAGTTGGAATTCCTTCTTCACCCTATCGTGAGGCACCAGGTTTAATACCTCCTTCACCCTAGTGTAATGGAACACAGCATCCTCACTCACTCCTTCGCCCTAGCGTGATGGAACAACCTCACTCTCTACTTCACCCCAGCACAACACAACACAACACAACACAATACAACACAACAACACAACAACACAACAACACAACAACACAACATAGAGAGTCTCCACCCAAAAATTATGAACATATGCCTTGTGTTAGGTACGTGTGAGGCAACAAGACAAGCCACATACGGATAAAAATAAAAAATCTTTCAGTTTTAGAGGAGGAAGATATCTCTCTTGTCCCAAGCTGGGTAGGAGCCAAAACAAGGAGAAGCTATTCGTCCCAGGGTGACCAGCTGCAAGGTGAGAGGGTAAATTCTGCCTGTTGTGCATAGAAGTATACTGTATTAATGCTGTGTATAGGATCTTGGGAGTATTTAAGCTAAGTGTCTCATTCTATTCGGATTGTAGATATGATGTGATATTCTTCGACGTTCATATAACTTTTTAGAGAATTGATTGATATGTCTGTCTGCCTGTCTGTTTGTCTGTCTGTCTGTCTGTCTGTCTGTCTGTCTGTCTGGGGAACTATCTCGCCACCAGCCAAACTCTAAATTATTTCTTCATCTCCAACTACAGTAATTTTCTTTTTGCCTTTTGTACATTTTGCAAAAAAGTGAACAAAATCGCTAAAGAAAAAGACTTATCGTGGAAGGAAGGAGTCTGATGGCCAAGAGATGCAAATGATCATTGATTCCGGTGCAGACTGAGTTGAATTGCTTTGTTCGATAAATCTCTTCAATAGTTAGGAAAAAAATTGTAAAAATTCAATGTTGAAAAGATGGATTAACCTGACGGCACCAACTCTCTCTCTCTCATACCTCTCCCTTCCTTTACCCCACCCCTTCCCTCCCATTGTCCTACCATTCCTCCCCTGTTGGCCCTCCTATTAGAGAAAGAAAACAATATATATTTTTTTGGAAGGGTAACTGTCATAAGAAGTTGTGTTCCTTGTTGATGTGTGTGTGTGTGTGTGGGATGCAGAGAGCAGGAAAGAAGTGAAAGGAAAAGTACGGTTGGAGGGGAAGGAAGAGGTAAAGTGTTAAGAGTGAGACGTGTGGAATAATTGAGAGAGAGAGAGAGAGAGAGAGAGAGAGAGAGAGAGAGAGAGAGAGAGAGAGAGAGAGAGAGAGAGACTAAACACACAAAAAAAGAAATGAAAACAAAATAATAAATAAATAAATTGTCATAGTCGAAGGTGCAGTCATCGATATAAAGTACTCGGTCTACTAATTCTGAACTATTGACAGAAAAATACGAGACAAATAAGCCGACAAATTGAGCCATTAAAGGTCTCTCATGAACTTCTGCCGCTACAGTAGGAATAAACACTAGTAATTGATATACTGGTAAAATAAAACCCCACACACAGACCACCGAACTAAAAGCTTCCGGCGATAAATAAATTAATATATCAGGTAATTTAGATAAAATTTCGATAAAGTGATAATTTATATACATTTTTATATATTTTTTTTAAATTTAAACTTGACTGTAAATAAGAACTATCATATAAATAATCACACTGTAAAATATAAATAAATAGCATAATTATTAACTTAATATTTTTTAACTTTGCCCTAAACTTTACAAGGGAACTTTACTGGGTACAACTGGACGGTCTCCTACGCTACATGACTCTGAACACACGAGAGAACTAAACACAGAACTCACGATTCTTCTTCATATGTGTATTGTGTTTTATATATTCATTTATTGTCTTATTCTCTCTATGTTAAAAATATTCACTGGGGGTAAAAATAACAGCACGGATACAACACACTAATAACTAATCCCGTTTTTTTTTAGCACGAAAGAACCATCATGGCCGGCACTGTATACTAAAAATCACCCACTTTCCCCAGATGCAAAGTTAGGTACCAATTCACAGATGGGTGAACTGGGAATCCACTAAGTGCAAGCCAATAATCCTAGGAATATGAAGCGAGAATTGTATCTACTCAGCCACAGCACACCTCTGGTCGGCAATAATCCGCTAAAATAAGTCTTTTATCTTTACATAGAGGGAACATAATGATGTACAACTCGTGTCAAACGCTGCATTAGGTTACGTCGTATAGTTTAGTACAGTAAAATAAAAAAAAAACCTTGAACATAGGAGCGACGGTCAGCTGAAAGTGAACCAAGTCGATGTGCCATTGTAGTTTGATGTCCACCCTCACTACGCACGACCAGAATCTACATAATACTCAATAAACAACGACTAGACACGAGGCCTGTTAGAGGGGTTATTCTTTACTCTTAAATCTATCAAAAGCTCGAGATTAGCGTTACGACAATCCTCCCAAATCCTTGTTACTAAAACATTTCTCGGCGAGGATTATCAAAGAACAAATCCTAGCATCGTGTTTTTCCTCGTACCTGGGGGAAAGGACATGTAAAGATGCAGTAGTCTCAGTGAAATGTCGACCTCATGTTCAAATCGTTCCTCTACTTAGGGGTTCTTGTAGTTATCTTTTGCAGGAAGCTTAAGCTTATTATCTGTAAGTTCTTCTTTCCAAAATATAAATTATACCATTGTAGAGAGTAGTGTCAGTGATGATGCAACAGTGGCCTAACAAGAGCACCATACAGACAACCCACGGAACAGACCAAAACAATAGTGCCAGTAGTGATGTAACAACACTGGTCTAACAAAAGCACCATACAGACAACCCACGGAACAGACCAAAACAATAGTGCCAGTAGTGATGTAACAACAATGGTCTAACAAAAGCACCATACAGACAAGCCACGGAACAGACCAAAACAACGGTGCCAGTAGTGATGTAACAACAATGGTCTAACAAAAGCACCATACAGACAAGCCACGGAACAGACCAAAACAATAGTGCCAGTAGTGATGTAACAACAATGGTCTAACAAAAGCACC